>NC_041359.1:18037612-18185112 GCF_900634415.1 Cottoperca gobio
TGACAACTTTTGTCTGACTCTCTCTTTTGTCTCCTCAGCTCTGCCTACGTGACTCAGGCGATTGCTTACGGGAGCAGATGCAGTACATGATGAGGTCACTGCAAGACCTGAAACAACTACGGAGAACCTGCCCTGCAGCCAGACGCCCCCTCAGCACCCAACTTCCAGCATTAGTGCGGCATTCTGCAGTGGCACGTGCCTGTCAGCAGCGAGCATTGCAGCGAGAGCAGCGTACAAGGCTGAGGATGTCTGATGCCAGCACGGCCAGTACGTACGACTCCGCCTGCTGCCTGGCGAGTCCTCTGGAGGAGGACGAGGACGACTCAAGCAGCCGGCTGGGCTCTCCCAGCAGTCACAAAAGTTTGGAGTTTGATTCAGGCTACTCTGAGGCGTCATGGCAGGATGACGCAGTGGTCCTGAGGAGGACGAGAAATGTGCGGGTGTCATCATCAGCCTGCCTCCGCACAAACAGGGCACCAAGTGGACGCATTCGACCCAAATCCACGTCCGACGCCTGTCTGGAGAGGTGGACATCGTTTGATATCAGCGAACAAGAGGACTGGACAAACTCCTTATTGACCAGAGGACGCAACCGACAACCTCTGGTTCTGGGTGACAACAGCTTTGCAGACCTCATACAGAACTGGATGGACTTGCCAGATTGTCCTGAGCCCACTGAGCTGAAGCCAAATTCAAGTAGTAGAATGGGAAAAGGTTTCTTTGTCAACATGAGGAAGAGACTGACTGGGTTTTCTAAGAGTGTAGAGGACAGAGTGAGGATGAGAGTCACAGACTCTGCTCATGTTAACAGAACTACAAATGCTTCAAAACGTCTGTCCTGTCCAGTCGTGGCATCGGAATCTAAAGTCCCTTTTTTCCACCAGTCTCACTCGGGCATTAATGAGATAGAAACTGATTTTTACCACTTCGCAGCCCTCTTGAAATCACGCAGCAGACAACCGTTAATCTGCAACGATATCATTGGCTACGTCTGACACGAGGCCATGTAAAGACTGGACAATCCTCAGAGTCACTTTATCTTTTACACGACTGTTTACTTTTTATATGCTGTGACTAAGCTAATAGGAATAAAGTCTCATAATTTAAACTCTACACACTCTTATTTATATTATGTTATCATGTAACACAGGATATGCAGTTGGTTGATATTATTTTTAATTCCCAGAAGACATCTGAACACATTTTTTATTTCCACCATAGTCATCTGAGTTTGGTTACAGCTCAATACAGCCGGACAGTGATTCCTCGCTGCCGAATTAAAAGAAGATTTTACTGTCTCTGCGGTAACGCAGATGAATAAATGTTCATTTGTTTTCATTAGAAATGTAATTCTCTGAGCGGGCATGATGAAGTTTGTGCATGCACGGTTTAGTGTAATTGCTGTGTAATAAAAAGATGAATTGTAAACATGACAATCTCTCAGATGTGCAGACTTGCAGTCCTTTCAGCACTTATAAGGGAAGATTTTAAAGTCCATTTCTTAAAACACACTTTGGAGCTCCGTCGTTAGATACCAAGGGACTCATTGTTCCCAATAAAAGTTCTCTTCTTACTCATCAAAAACAATGTAATCCTTTGGGGAGGCTTTAAACGGGCCGACGGAGCTATTTACAGGCCAGAAACAGAGGCTGTATCAACACAGCGCTGTGTGCCTGATGAGGTAATTCCCCATGTGTCTAAGCAGAAAGAGGTGAAGGGAGGCGAAGCAGTTGGTTGCAGATGGAGCAGAAGTTTACTCTCCCTTAGCTTTATGAAGCATAACGCCTCACTAACAGCCGCCTGCTTCATTTAACTCGCTCTCTGCTCTTATTGTGGTCTGGCCTCACAGGTGGTGCCAACTCATGCACACACATTGGTTAATGGCACTATTAGTTCTGGGTCCTCTGAGAAAAGTACACACTGATGCAAAGAGTGACATATGCGCCAAGATAAGCTAATGATAACTTCACCTTTGCCTTTACGCATTGTCCATCAATTGCAGAGGAAAAAATAGCACCAGACGTTATAAAGATAAAGAATTTTCCCAAAGAAGCAATTTCCCATGCTCCCTGCAGCCAGCCTCACCAATCATGTCTGATATCGAGGGAATGGGAGGTTACAGAAGAGAGATGGTTCTTGTTGGGTGCCGTTCGTCTTCGTCTTTTTATCTAGGTCTTCTGGTGGAATGTCACTGCGGCACACTGTTGAGCGTTTATGGGATATAATGAAGTCTTATCAGGACACAGCTACATTAACACTGCAGTGGAAGTTTGTGACAACCCATGATGGAAAACATTTCAATCTTTGCAAAAAGAACTTCGAACAAGTAATCTGTCTGTTCAATTTTCCAACAAATTCTCTGGCTCTACTGCTGATTCTTCCTTTTTTTATCACACTTGGGTTCCCAGTAGTCTGCAGCTGTTTAAGTGCATCAATACATCACTTTCCCCAGCTGACTGAGAATCATTCAGGGAAAGGGGATGACAGGAGAAGAGAGAGGAGGCAATGGATCCAAGCCATTACTCATCTGTACAGCACGTAGTCTCCAGAACCGTGTCCACTGCGTATGTCTGTAAGCAGGAGCACGTTGATGTAAAGCATGATTAGGATCCCTCACTACTACAAACTAAGATTACACTCATGCATATTATAATGAACAATCAACCCAATTAGACGAAACCATACAGACAAAAAAAAAGTGATGAGGGTGCTCAGAGGAAGCAAGCATGCTAATGACAGATCAGTTTAACACTGATATGTATCTACATGCAGATTGTACAGGCCTCTCTCTACACAGGATGAGACATCCTGAATGCTGACTTCTGGTCCTCATTTCTTTGACCACTATTTTACATATCAGTCCTGGAGCTGTGTGAGACGGCATAACTGGGGTCCAGCTAAACGCCTAATATTTAAAATGCAAATGCAACCATTAAAAAACAAGCATTTATTGTGTAAATGTTAGCAATCTGTCAGCATTCACGACTGCATTATCCTGTATACCTGCCACGTATAGATCAGGAAGCTCCAGAAAGACTGCTCAACTGTGTGCCCACCGGCACAGATTAATAAAATAATTTACCTTTTAAACTTTAATGCATGAACGACGGTTGCCACTCATGGTTGGATTATAATAAGTGAGACTCTCTGGCAGATATTAGTAGCAGTTGCCATAAACATCAGATGATCTAAAGCAGATTCTGCTGAGGCGTCGCACATTTACAGGGTGGCCCTAGTCTAATGTGGTGGACACACAACTAACCTGTTAATTACTGTAATAGCTGCGCTGAAGATCCCCCCCCAGTCCTCACTGATAGTCCCGTCTACCACTGTGAGCATGAACCCATCCGCACTAATCCCTCACTCCCATCACTCATGTTGTAATAATCCCTTCAGTAAACAGAGGGAGAAGATGGGCCGTGTTTGGCAAACTCCTCATCTCTGTGATTCCTGTGTGTTGATAGAAACAAGCTCTAATTAGAGCTGCTACCTGGAAGTCTCTGCTGTAACTGTCATAGAAAAGCATATTCAGGATACTCACATTACATTGATCTCACTTGACAGTTACATACATTTTGAAGGGCTGTTGCTCTTACCAAGAAAAAAGGGCAAACCCAACCCCAACAGCCAATTGTAGGTGTCACCCATCAGCGTGTGACTGAACGTTGTAAAATATTGTCATTTAACTAACAACAAATACATTTTACATTTGTAAATTGTTTTGAATTTGAAATATAAATGACATTTTAAAGTTAACATAAAGCCCATGTTCAAAGTTAACTGGGTTCATTTGAAAACGCATCTTTTTATGCCATCTGTCGACATTAACCGTTATGCTTAGCATTTATTTGTAATGCTCTGTCGAGTGTTCACACCTGAATGAAACCATGACACGTAGTTACTGCAATATCGGCAGACAGAAACCAAAATTATTATATATATTTTCTTTGGGTTCTGGATGAATTCCAGTGGACTCATTCTCCAAGTTACTTGTGTAACTCAGAACAGGGTTACATTTTCAGTTGTGTCCTTGAAGGAACAGGAGGAGGAGGAGGAGGGTTCAGTTGTGCAATGATGTTTAGGAGAGGCTTTATCTAACAAAATGTCCATGAAGCTGTGCAGAGTTTAAAATACTTGTGTTGGACGGATGCCCAGCAGTCTTTGGCTTCCATATCTGTCACACGACCAGACCAGTCTGCTGCACGGCTAGAAAAAGGCTCCTTCACAGATAGAGATAATAAACTTACCACTTTATGTTACTGAGTCATGAGAGGAGTCCCTCTGACTGCTGAGACCTGCACACACACACACACACACACACACACACACACACACACACACACACACACACACACACACACACACACAGACACAAAAGCTACTCCTATGAACCTATCAGCTAGCAGAGAGGTGGACAGGAAGTGAAGTGTGTGGGGGTTTTAGCTTGCAGTCTGACAAAGAATAAACGTGATTAATGTTCTTTTTTTGTTTTCTTTACTTATTTTTTTGGCTTTGAAATGGCTGGATAAAACTCCCCCGTTATAACCTGGCCAGAATTAAAAAAGAATTTCCGGAGTCATTAATTCATTGTTGTTCATATTTTTAATATATCTTAATAAAATACAGACTTCCACCAGCTGAACCCTGTAGTAGATTTATAGCATTAGAGTGCTTGGAATTAGTCATTAGTTATGCAGTTATTATTAATGATTATAATCTTTCAAAAATAATGTAAATATGAATCTATCATTTTCAAAGTCTTTACCACTGTACATTTCCTTTTATACTGCAACACACACATATGTATATCACAATATCCTCCTTCTTGTGACCCGGAAACAGATTTGGGGAATCAGGAAATCATTAGAAGCTTTTTATAGAAACCCCACAGCTGCTTTCTTCTTCTGCTTACTAAAAACTGCGAGGTTCATGGGAATCATAACAGACAAGGTGACACAGGCCGAAATATCCCAGAGGACTTTGCTTTGGTTCTCATGGCCAAACAGGGCCTCTTAGTTCAGACCCTGCTTCCTCTGTTCAGCACAACACACGGCTTTTACAAGCAAACCCACATTTCCATAGTATAAATAAATCTTCCTCGGAGGCCAAAACGGACATTTTTGCGCTTATGTCATTAATTGGTTGTTAAATTAATGACAAACAGGAAACAGTATCAGCATAGACTCCAGTCCTCACTCAGTAATTACATCATATCGGTTCTCTCAAGTTCAGCGTAGTTTCTGCAACGATTTCTTCACTGCAGAAAATCAATAATAATTATAGGTGTTAATACCATTACTGCTTTCTATCATCCATTGTGTGCAAATCCATATATATGTAATTCACCATATGCATGATAGCGTTAGTGTTTCCGTAAGCTTTTTGAATATTACAAAGAGTCATTCTCTGCTGTCTTGCAGCTTTTTAAAGCTTGAGTAAACCTCTGGAATGTAGTTCTTTTATTTGCTATCTATTATTGAATCCGTTGTATCTGGCAGTGAGTCGGGACCTGCCTGAGCCTGTGTCGTGTCACATCCCAGTTCAACCACATTTGGCTCAGTCAGTGGTACTGCCGTGACGTGTCCACACTCCTACGTTGGAAAAACTGAAGAAAAGAAACACCACAGTAAAGACAACGGACAAAACATTAGCTTCTCTGGAGACGATTGATGGTTTTTCTATTTCTTCTATGTTCCAGCACTCCCATAAAGCACCGGTTTCTCACTCGTTGTCTAGCTAAAGATAGAACACACAAGGAAAAGTTGTTTGTGACAATGTGACAGAGACTCATATTTCTTTTTGTTCTTTGAGATAAATGAAGATTAATCATCATGCAGCTCTCTCTCACTTTGTAGAGCTAAAGCTGGAAACATTCGAAAATGGCTCCAATAAATACCACAATGAAGGCTTTCCAAACAAAGCCTGTGGAAGAAGCCAAAACCACATATGGTGACAAACTCTTCTCATAACTTGTTGTGAAAGGACTCTTTGGGCATTCACAGTCCATTCACAACCACATGGGCTGATGTGTGTTAGTTGCACAGGCCAGGCATCGCCTCCAGCAGCCTGGTTAAGTCAAACACACACTTTCACTGCCAAACACAAATATTCACACTCATTGCCACCTTGTTTACCTTGATACAATAGACACAGACAGTTCTATCGTGGAGGCGAAGCTGCTGTTTTTCAAAAATGCTCATGAGAACAAACACATAGCCCACATGTCTTCTGACTTTAGGGCATAATGGAGCCTTT
Organism: Cottoperca gobio; assembly: GCF_900634415.1. Classification (NCBI taxonomy): domain Eukaryota; kingdom Metazoa; phylum Chordata; class Actinopteri; order Perciformes; family Bovichtidae; genus Cottoperca; species Cottoperca gobio. Next base: position 18,043,868 of record NC_041359.1, read on the forward strand.
TTAAAACCCAGAGTAACCAGCATGTGATGTTCTTGAAAACTGCTTTTGGGCCTTAAATTCCTAATATAAAGTTGCTCATTTTTGACCTCATATTTTCCCCATCATTCTTGGTTAAGTAGCTCATGTGATCTCAGACACAGGAAGCCTCACAGACTTCAGCAGTGTGGGAGAGTGGTGGTTGCCTGGCTCATTGTCAGATGAACTCAAGGTGTGGAGAGATAAGAAGAGGTATAGAGAGAGGAGGCAAAAATCCAGCACTTTTAGGAGGAGAGGGAAGGGAAGGAGAAATGCTGACGAGGAATAAAATACCAGGAGAGAGATTAATGAAAAAGCACAGTTGAGGATGTGATTGAAATGGAAAGCAGTAATCAGAGTACTGACAGGCCTGCGAGCTGTTCTGTCGCACAATTGGTGATTCTGGTGAGCAGGAAGCGGAGGTCAGAAAAGTGACCTTGATAAGTTGTCTTCCTGTGGTGCTCCACAGCATGGTCGTGCCCCAACTGTCTCTCCGCAACTCCAAACAGAAAACCCTCGCTCGACGTCCGCATAATAGAGTCCTTCAGTGTAACACGGACAAAAAGCAGACATTGTGTCGTCTCAAAGATCTCTCAGGCTTCCTCTAACTCGTTTTTTTTCTCTCTGACATTTTCACTTCCTGCTGACATCCCCCTCCATCTCATCTTCTCAATCGTATGATGCCCTTTCAATTCAGTGCAATAAAAACGATAAACTATTTGCATTTGAACTCTTTCCCATCAGAGCGGACCCCTGCGGTCATTTGTTAGCAAAGATGCGCTGTTTGTTTGCGCAGACTTTGCTTAACTGTGCTGTCGAACCAGTCGGTCATGGCTGACTTGCTCTCACACTGTCTGGCTATGGATAATTTGTTATGACGGCCGATCTTGTTTAGTGACCTCTTGTCCTGATACATGCCAGAGCGGGCCGAGTGTAAATAGAAATGTTGAGAAAAAATGAGATAAAATGTCCACGGAGGCCATGCAGTCACACAAATTATAATGATAATGATACCCCACAGTTTGTTTGTTTACATTCAGAGATTTATTTGTAATGTGCTGGAGTCAAGAGCAGTGTGACTCCAAGTATTAACCTTACTGTTGGTCATCTAGGACCAGTTTAACCAACATGGTTTCAATGTAGAAATCGGCATGGAAAACAGATGCATGCAGTCTGTGATTAAGCTTCACCAATTGCTTTGAAACTGCTCCTCTGCTGTAAGTGCTTTCATTCTTCAGCTGGCATCTCACACAGAGCAAACGTTTAAAAAGGCCGAGAGCATACGAGAGCATGTTGTCATGTGGGTAAAGAGAGGGTCAGAGGGTGAAGTTATATGATCATGTGAGAGGCCAAATACCTCAATCCTCTCCCAGATTCACTAACAACGTTATTATTTAGATGTGGGGGGAAAGAGAGAATGCAGGAAATGATAAACAATGTGGTTTGACTCCTAATATTTCACAAAGATGATGAAAATCACACATAACCTCTTCCTCTTCAACCTCTTTCGTCAGAGTTAAGAGGTGACTTTACACTTCATCGTTTTGGGTGTAAACTATTCTAGAGTATATTTGCAGCCAAAAGAGATGTTTTTAACTAATGCAAATGTAAAGTACAGACCAAATCTTCAGCAGTATTTTAGCAGATTTAAAAGCTGCTGGCTGGCAGAGAGGCGCTTCCTCCTCGTGGCCCCTGTGTCAACACACGGCCCAGTGAAGGTGGCCTACTGCAGGCACCAGATGGCCGTCTGCCGCACCTGGACTACTGTTGATTTTAAACAAAGCTGTCAGTCTTAATGCAGACCGCATGACTGAGTGACCGCCTCAGTACGACCGATGGAGTCAAATATTAATCTTAGAGTTTAATAATTCAACCCCTCTCACCTCTCAGCTGACACACTGCACACATTGTCCTGTTCCAATAGGTTTTGGTCCATTCAAATGAATGAAATACTTATCACTGAAGAAAATAACTGTTAGCTGCGGTGCTCACGCATTTACAGTGCAATACAACATCTGTGATAAGTTTGCCAGCAAGAAAAAGAAGCTTAAACCATCAAATATTTGGCAACTTTGCTTACAACTGACTTCAATGATTAATAATCATCTACATTGTTGTCAACTGACTTATCAATTCAGCAATAGTTATTTTTTATAGTAGTATATTCTTTTATATGCTCTGCATCTAATATTTATTTTACGTAATACAGGTTTGAATCATCCACATTTGGATGATTCAATTCTGGACAAAGATTTCAATGATAAGTATAATTATAAGTCAGAGTGAAACCTTAAACATTTGTCAACATCAACCAGTTTTACAGATTCATAACCAGAATTTCAAGCAGCCTTTAAAATTGCGCGTATTAAGTGGGCTGAGTCAACAGTGCACAAGAAAGTGAAACAGGTTTAATGCAAATTAGCTCACTTACGTTAAATCAGTTTACGTGAATGTGAGTCACGTTTATGTGAAACAGACAGATGTACGGACAGTGACACGCAGTCATGTGGTAACTGTTGTTGTCGGACCCTCTGATTGGTCTCATCTGACAACAGCATCTCAGAACTGATCAGCAGACTAATTCAATTGAGAGGTTTACACTGCCTACCACATGACCAGACTTGTTCACATACATTCACACACACACACACACACACACACACACACACACACACACACACACACACACACACACACACACACACACACACACACACACACACACACACACACATATGATTGTAGTAATGCTTGGGAACAAATAGCAGTTTTGTGACCTGTATTAGATGCACCGAGGAGGAATTAGAGAGAATTTAGAGAGACACTTCAGTTGTAATATCCAGTCACCATCCAGTCATTACATGGAATAAAACTTCTTGCAGGTGCTGGTTGTAAAATGTGAATGGCAGGATAACAGAAGATTTGATTTGGATGATGAGTCAGGAAACGGGATGGATCACTATTACACCCAAGGCAGAGCGATGCGGGAACTCTGTTCAGACTTTAGACCGGCTGAACCAGCTCTGAAACGAGGGAAATGGCAAGCAGGATTGATCGTGGGAAAAATTCTACTAAAGTCATTGTCACTTCACTCATGCATGCCAGTTGACAGTTGAAAGTTATGAATACTGAAACTGATTTTGATTTTTACTGTTTTGATGTGGATGAAATGTGGTAAAAAAAAGGATTTGCTTTTAATTGTCACTATCAAAAGCTGCTCCATCTCAGCAGTACGCTGCAACAATGTGGAATCCTTTTATTGATTACATTTTTTTAACAATTTAAAATGTCATTATTATGTTAATTAAATAAATGTGTTGTTAATATATCTTTTTTGATACATTTACACAATGTATTTGGGTATTTTTTATGCAACAACATGTATCAATAGTCCCCTGAAATGTTGTTTAAGTGCTAGTTTGGCAAGCAGGTTATTTGAAAACCTCTGATCTATATGATATAGTCAAAGTGGGAGGTACAAGATACAGTAGTTTTGGGGAATTTTACAGAAATAGTACCATAGGACAGACCTTTTTTTTATTAATGTATTTGGCGTCATCTGAAGTTATGTCAAAAAAGACTTCTTGGCTCAGTTGTTGAGTGATTATGGGATAAAATTAGCATGGGTCCAGACCTTTGGATCTGCTCATCCATCTGGTATGAGGCAATGATCAAATAGCATAAGCATGATCCCAAAGGCATCAAGGAATGGAGTAAAACTAAGCAAGTAAATTAAGCGGGGGTGAGGGGTCGCTTTTTCTCCCAGCTTTGTCTGATGGCAGGCCGACAGTCTCAGACTTTGTAAACTCCTGATATAGAGAGTGAGAGTCACGTCCTTTAGAGCTGATTAATAAAATAGCCAATTAACAGAAAAATAATATTTTTAGCGATACTTCAAGCACAAATGTTAAACGTTTGTTGTTTCCAACCTCTTAAATGTGAGGACTTGCTTTTCTTTGTCTTTTATGAATCAAGCTTAATATCTTGGGACTGTTTTGGACTGAATATGTAACTTTTACTTTTTTACAAAACGATTATCAACACACACACACACACACACACACACACACACACACACACACACACACACACACACACACACACACATACACACACACACACACGCAATAATCTTGTGATGTCAACCGGTGGTAACTCGTGTCACCGCCGCGTCTGTAGCTGCAGGGCCGAAACAGTACAGCAGCTTTTACATCGGACAACACAGACTGAACACTGTGTTGCTAATTACTCTGCCATTGCCACTCGGTCACCTCCGTGTCCCCTTTGTGACTTGTCACGACCCACCCACCACACAACCATTAACTGTCCCTCCCCCAGACACAGTGCCAGACAAAAGTGAAAGTCCTTGACTTGACAGAAACTCTATCTCAGACATCAGACATGATAAAATATGCAGGAAAAAGCTCTTTATCTTCCAAATCAAAGACGCTGCATAGATAGATCCCAGGCTGGCACAATGTATAAATTAAGAGCTTTATCAGATCCACCAGAGCAGCTTCAAGTGGTAATTGTAAGAGACCGTTCTGCAAAGCATATTTTGCTCAGACAGCTTTTGTGTGAGAGGAACTAAGTCCTGGAACTTGTTTTCTGTACACTTGAAATTTACTGCAAACTTCACCACTTTCAAGAGAGCTACTAAAACCTGGTTAATTCAGCAACTTCCCTGTACTTATATCTGTTCTATATGGTCAATATTGTCTGTATCTCGCTGTATTCTGTTTAATCTTCTTTTTACCTCACTGTTTTAATCTTTTAGTTTCATAAAAGCTCTTCCAGGGACCAGTGTTACAAACTAGTATCCGCTACAAACACTATGATACCTGCATCGGAGAACTGTTTTCACTTTGACTACGTATATTGTATATGTCCAAATCAAAATAATCATGAATAAATCAAATCAGTCAGCCACTGGTGCCCCCTCAGCACTGTATCAGCTCAAATAACAGCCTTCACTCACCCCTGCTTAATCTTATCCGCACTATTAATCACATTAACACTGCGTGATGTAATCAGGAGTCGATTTCTGTTCCATTTCTGTTATCTGCGCTGCCTTTTCACCTTCTGTATTTGAATACAAACACATACATCAGCCAGACTAAAGCAAATAAACCCATAATGCTTGTGTTTACACAGTGAGGCCGCACTCTTAGCTGGTTTTCAGCGATGTGTCACTCTCCAAGGTTGAGTAATGCCTGTCGTTTAGTTCAGATCAAATACACTGGCTCAGCGGCAATTAATATACACATTCCTACTGAGTGGTAAACCCGCAAGCATGCTGCGTTTTATGTTTTTACTGCAAGTTCAGCTGAATTAGGCCAGGAAAGGTTTTTACTCAGGTTCCAGATGAGATTTAGCATTTCAATCCTTCAATCAAAACTGCAAAACACTGTTTAATGGTGGGATGTATATCTACTGATACAATTTAGCAAAGACCAATGTGTTTGTTTAAAGGAATAGTTTGACATTTAGAAATATGCTAATGACTTTCATGCAGAAAGTTGGATGAGACGATTAACACCGCTCTGAATATGAACCTACAGCTAGCAGCCAGTTAGCTTAGCTTAGAGGAAACAAAACAAAACGTGTCTGGCACAAAACCTCCCCATAAAACCACAACTTGGCATTTGTACGGAATAACCAAACAAGATATAACATTCAATATTTAATTTCCACTGTTTACAGTCTTTATGCCAAGACAGACAACCAGCAGCTGGCTGTAGCTTCAGGACTAGCTTCATATTATCATTATTATTACTATGATTATGTAGCTCCAACTATTCCTTTTAGAGCAGTGTTGCTGACTATATGAAACATAAATTCACCTCAAACCTGCAGGGCCTGTTGTGGAAGTGTGCAATGTAACGTGTTTTCAACTTGGGAATTGGCACAAATATAAAGTCAGCAAAATGACTCATCTCTCTCAAAGAGAGTTTCATTTCTAGAGGAGGTCCAAAATCCTTTTCCCTATCTAAATCCCTACAGGATGACGCTGCTTGTTTACTGCTCTGCCCTACTTCCTCTATTAGGCAAATGATAAACCACACTACTGTCACAAGTATAAATGTACATCATCTGCAATGGGGGCAGTCTGAAGTGGTGCCTTTGATTAGGTACTAATGTCATTATCACACTGGCATTTAGAACATTCTTCTATCAGACCAAAGAGGTGAACACTGCTTCTTTGTGTACAGCTGCTTTTCTCCACATGCATTCTCTTAATAGGGTTGAAGTCTCTCCCCCCCCCCCTCCGACACAGCAGGCAGCAGCAGGGTTGAGATCCTACACATCTGACTCCAGAATGACAAGAGAGCTCTCATGTCACATCATCAGAACACACCAGCCCTCTATGCACATCGGTTTTCTCACAGTCTCTGTGCATCAGTCTCTTTCTCTCTCTTTTTTCCCTTCTAACCTCAGGGGACTCTCTCTCACCCACAACAAACACAGAGCTGCCCAACAGAATAACTCCAGAATGAACTGTGCTTTCTGGATTCTGACAGCTAAATTATAGGTGGAACGCATGTTGTATGCTATACGTGTCCCTAGGCTGTTGGTGGTGGAGTGGGGAAATTACCTTCTCAGTTCATGAACCTTTTAGGTCTCAAAAAATATTATCTAGTTAAATATTTGTTGACAGAAGTTTTGGCTCTGTTAACGTCTTGAATACTATTTTCCCCCCATCGCATAACTTCAGTTAATTGAGTATTGCCAAGTGTGCCATGTCAGGGTACAATGTGACAACATATTTCATATTAAAGTACATTGATTCCCAATACACAGGAGATCTTCTTCTTAACATCGTCCCTACTGCCCTCCTATTATGTAAAACCGGCAACTGTATTTTTCAGTGTGACAATAATGGCAACATAGTTTGGTTTTAGTCATGGAAGTAATTATAGCAATGTGACCTGAACTTATTTCATTTTGAAGAATGATGAACACTTGCATTAAGCATCTAAGTCTTAACTTCTTTTCCCTACCTCATCTATCAGTTTATAATTAATTGTATATATCATTCTTCTAATGGGGGAAGTGGATGTTTAAATTAAAACCATAGCAGGAATGTCAAGACAGATCCTTTCATTTCACTGCTTTATGTTGGCCGGTGACATCTAAACCTTATTCACGAGCCCATCAGTCTTTCATGCACTTTGTATGTTTCAGTGACAGCCTGCACTGAGGACTTTGTCAGGTGAAACATCTGGTTTAGGGTGATGCTCTTTGGTCTTTAATGGCCTCCGCGAGAGGCCACATCAATGGCAGGGATGATAAATCTGAACAATGAGAGAGCCAGTAAAGCATTCAGCAGGGGTCCGACGGTGCAGGCTACAGGAAGTGTGGCTCCTCTCGACCCCTGAACCCTGAGGTGATGTGTCCTTCAGTCTGCTCTCTGTGCTGGGACATCTGACGCCCATGTGGTATACAGTGCAGACGACAGGCTACATGTGTACCCTGTCATAGTAATCTAATGAATTGAAATGGACCTTTTTAGTCGTTAGAATATGGATTCTCAGTCGTGTCTTGATTGGGTTGGTACAACAAATCTGTCATTACAAATGTTTTCTTTGCATTTGAATTACAAAACTGTTTCCTCTTGTCTTTTTGCTAAGCTAGGCTAAGCGGTTTCCGGCTCAAGCTTCCTATTTAATGGACAAATATGGAGTGGTATCAATCTCCTCACCTAACTCTCTAAGTGCCTTCCCCCAAACATGTCCAAATATTCCTTCAAGAATATATTTAAAAGTTGGAATGAAAAACTTCACATTCTGGCAGATGAATGTAGTCATGCATCTGAAAAAAGATGTGGCCCAGTTAGCATATGAATTTTAAAATGGAAAAGTAAATTACAAACACTTATTTGGACTTTTGTCCTGAGCTCTTTGTTAGTACCTGCCTGGTGCCTGTCAGTAAACAACACAGACTTGTTAACGCCGTTGAGAGAATTAGTTTTACAACAGTCTGGCACTATAGTGGCTGACAGTTGTACACATGAAACTCTCAATTAGTGCTGAGCAGATGTCACAGTAGTTGGAGAAGATCAATAGGGTCAGTGGTGACAGACTGGTCCTCAGTGTGGCCTTGCATTTTACAACACAGGCTTCTACAGACAACTGGGGTTTTAGCTGCTAATAATATAAGAAGGAAGTGTGGCAATATTAAGAGTACAAGAACAGAGGGACTCTCACAAAGACAAAAGGGTCCACTGGAGTTAAAAGGCGCCTGCAGCCAGTGACCTCGTGCACCCTAGGAGCTGCCCTTACAGAGAGGCTCGCTGTCCGCTGCTCTGGAGGAAATGAGATGCTGCAATCAAACAAACTGATGATCTAGGTCTATATAAGGAGAGGGCTGAAGAAACACTAAGAACTGCTGAGTTTAAACGCTGTGGCTAACTTCTGCCAGTCCTCCCTATGGCCAGACGTTTACAGCAACTTGTCTAAACAATATGTTGAGGCGGATATGGAGAGGAAAGGTTTCACTTTATGTATCCAATACCATATTTGGATGAACGGCTGGGGCTCATCTCAATGTTTATGATAGAGTGTACCTGAGCACCATAAGCACATCTTGGGAGTTTTGAAGAAGATACTTTCTATATCATTTGAAAACGGTTGTGTATAGCAGCTTTACATTAATTAGACTTTTACTAAATATTTGGCCGCAGGAGGAAATACTTCCTGTTCCCAGATATCATTGAGTGGTTAACTCTGCTGCCTCTGCAAACATGTGTATGCTTGTGCTGCCCCAAAATTATATCTGGCCTCAACTTAATCTTCTGCGTGTCCACCGCTATCCTTCACGATGTGTGGACTGCCCTTCCAAGGAATTAAGACATCCTACATATTTGTTTTTACTGCAAAGCTCCTTGTAAAACCTTGTTTGGTGCAAGCATCAGATAAATGAGAGTACTCTGCTTTACCACTTTTGAAAATGGTGCACCATTTTGTGAAGGAATTCAATTAGTCTGACTGTGAAGAACACTAAACTCTAATTGTGTTGAGTGAGTCACAGCTGGACTACACCAAGGCCAAACTCCCTGTACCCCCCCGGCTACCCATCTGTTATTACAGCTTTTTCATGTGGTCCCACACCTGATGGTGTGTGGCTTTGGTGCTGGGACGTAATCATCCTCTCACAGCAGGCCCTGTCCAATCAGGATAATTGGCATCAGACCGCACACTACAAAGAAAGGGTTGGATTTCTTCGTTCTTTGCTCTCGTATGTGTTTATTAGTGGATAATCCAGATCAAGAGAATGTACTGGTATCAATTAAATCAATAGTGTGCTACCCCCCATGAAGATGTATTTACAGCTATATCACTGTGTTCTTTCTGTAGCTCTGTTTCTATCTGCCTACATGTTTCCACAAAGTGTGGTAGACATCTGCTGTGGGGCTTTTAGAAGTCGAACATGCCCAAGCACTAGAAAGAAATGACTTCAATATGAATAGGATTTGAAATGTGACCACAGAGATATTAAATATCCAATACCAGCTCATCTACGTGCTTGTGTTCCACAAAGGTCGCTGTATTCATCAACATGAAGTGCACATCCTGTGAAGTCAAAACAAAACTTGTTCGGAGAAAGAAAACAACCTCGAAAACATCCTTTAAAGGAATATTTCAACATTTCTGGAAATATATTACACAGTACAATATATTTGCTTTCTTACTGAGAGTTAGGTGAGAAGATTAATGCCACTCAATAAAACAACTAGAGAAAGTCTCATACTGTCCATTTTAAATAGATTTCTTTTGTACAAATGAAACAAATGAGATATCATTGGTTTATTGGCAAACTTTAGAAGTGCTCGTAAGTCTTTTATTGAATTTCTTTACCTCTCGACAAACCCAGGCTAGCTGTTTCCGCCTGCTTTCAGTTTTTACGCTAAGCCAAGCTAACCTGCTGCTGACTTTAGCTGCGTGTTTAGTACAGATGTAACAGCAGTATCGGGTTTCTCATGCAACTCTTGGTTGAATTTTCACAAATTATTCATTAATGTTAGTTTCTGATCAAATATAAAATATCGTAGAAATAGATGTTGTAGCGCTGATCTGAATCCAGCGGGTGAACAGTTCATTACAGCCGTTAATAGGAGTGCACAGTCCAGTGCAGCAGCTGCTCCTCCCCTGACACCCAGGTGTGAAAAGCTTTTGAATGTAGTGGGGGACTGAGCCACTCTGCTTGGAGCCAGACCAACAACATCACAACCATATGCACTTTCAGGTTTGCACAGGGATGACGGACGGGCCTCGACAAGATACAGGAGATAGCAAGATGGGAATACAAGATAGAACATATGTGGTATGAAAATAGGAAGTGCAGTATAAACATAGTTTGAAGAGATCTGCTTCTGTAGCTCAGTGCTTCAAATCATTTCGCTGAGATGAAATGCTTTTCTTACATTTGCATTGCTATCTTAAACAGATGTATGTTATTTACAGAGGCCTCCTTATCTTATACAAACGCATGTGTTTGCCATATGGTACTTGATAAGGGACTATGAAATGTTAGTTTTTCCTTCTTTATCACAACAAATCAACTTCAGTATAAAATGTGAAATAAAAAATACTTTGCATACAGCCGTCATGTAAGATAATAGCTCTCATCTAGTTGTGACCACAGGGCAGTTTGGGGATCCTGGCTTGTGGTGAGAGATCCAATCTGCTCAGCTGCTCTCCTCTCTCCCAGTATTTAATCACCCGGCCACGCCAAGGAAAACCTCCAGATCTGAAAACAGACCAAAGCATCTGGTTCACCACAGTGAAGATTCTCATGTTCAAATATAGACAAGAGCAGAGGCTTAAAATGACACAGAGTGCACATTTTTTCCCAACAGAAGGTTACAGCACACACCCTGAAGTCCGTCCAAAAATCAACATGTTGTTTGGCAGCGAGGCACTCCTGTGAATAAATTATGATGGAAGGTAAACCTCTCTCCCACGAACACTGATTACAGCTCGCTGACTACATGTTTAGGGCTTTGCGAACACACTCGCCCTCTCCCACAAAGAGAGAAGCCTTTTCCTTCCCATAGCCGACAGCACATGCACCCTCTCTTCTGCGGTTTATTCCTGTCCTCAGTTGGTAATTGTGCATGTGTGTGTGCATTGCTGCATGGGGTAGATTGTTAGGGTTGTGCCATAATTAAATGCAGCAAAGGCATGATGGGAAAACCCCAGGATTCAATGGGAGAGTGATTGTTGGTGATGGAGGGTGAACTGCGCACCCACATCTGCCTCGGCTTCCCAAGACGCAGCTCACTGCCATGTTGCTAGGATACCTACGGCTCATTGAGAACACCTGGAAGGTAAGATGATGCCTGGCCCACCAGCACGGCAGGACAAAAGACATGAAGTCGGCCAAACCAGCACACAGCAGGAGAGAAGGGGGGCTGAACTAAAAGCAAAGGTCCCTTACTGAGATGAGGATTAGTGAAAGAGAAATACAACACCAACAGGAAAATATGAGAAATCCTCGAGGATAAAGCACAGCAGCAACATCACAGACTCCAGCTGACCATTCGCTGAACTCCCCTCTGCACTGCTATAAAAATAACGAGGCTACTTTCTTCATTTTACAAGTTTTCCACATGCGGATGCTGACCTTTCATCATGATTGTCAAGGATGTAGCCATCAAGGGCATATTAAAAGCTGGAGTGTTTATTTTTGTGTCTCCCCCTCTGGCAGTGAGAGTAATTACCAAATGGGAGAGACCATCGCGACGGAGCAGCAGCTCAGAGTATGGCGGAAACTAAGCTTCTGGATTGGATGCTCCAGTTAAAAAAGAAACTCAGCATTCAGAGATAGGATTAAAGTGAAACAAAATTGCACGGGAACACTTGAAGAGAGGGCTCCTGGGGGCGGGGTTGATGCGGCGAGCTCACCTGGCGTCCACAGACGCCAGAGGCCAAAGCCTCACGTAAATCTTATTCCGAGATTAATCAAAATCATTTTAATATTTAAGGAACCTCCCACACTGTAAACCACTGAGTAACTTCAATCAGATAAGATTTTGAATATCAGTGTTTAGCGAACAGTAGATGCACTGTAAGCATTTCCTACCCAAAAAGCTTGAGACAGTAGAAATGATTGCAGGCTTGTTGTATACATTTGTATTCTGTTTGGTCCATTTGGCCACTTTTAAATGACATGAGGTAAACAATAGTCTCCGGAGAGGTAACAGTGTGACCCCTGGGGTCCCTGTCTGCTGTGTGGGGGGTCCCGCCCCCGGCACACTTCCCTTGACCTCAGGGTTATCACCATGGTAATCCCGGCTACAGCACCCATGAGGAATGGCTACTGGGTGATAGCTGGTCAAACGTCTGTTCTGGTGTGGTGGTCACTGACTGCATCAACATAGACATAACCACATCTCACATTAGGGTGTTGGGACTGAGGTCTCATCTTAACAACAAATGCGTACTAGAAACATTGAATGAGGGTTGAGAATAATATGTTCTCATTGCTTTCAGATCGAAAAACCGCACTGTAATCATTTATTTTAATGGGCATTTTAAACTGTCAGTGTTATATAATAGATGTACCAATGTTCTTGCACGTGCATAACCCCAACATGTGTGTCTCCACATGCAGCATACAGCAGAGAGATTGTTTGGGTTGAGTCCAGGGTCAGTCGGTTTCTCCTGACAGTTTTATGTACCCAATAGATGACAGGCTGCTTGCACTGCGACGCTGAGATGTTAACTTCATCTGTTTGAGGGTTTAAAAGCGTGCTGGGATGGTGTGTCGCATGCTGTATTTACGTTTGAGCCCTGACTGTTCCATCTGACCAGGGCTCCACATGGACCCTCACTGCGCCGCTGAGGCTGGGGTAACTCCTCCGCCCAGGCAGGCTCCTGTGTGTTGACATTTGAAAAACCAAACAGCACTCAGCAGTGAAACGTGAGCCCTGCAGGAAGAGGAAAAGGCAGCAGCTTGGTGCAGTGAGTGAAAGAAAGAGAGAGAGAGAGAGAGAGAGAGAGAGAGAGAGAGAGAGAGAGAGAGAGAGAGAGAGAGAGAGAGAAAATATGTGGTCGTAAAACCCAAAAAATAATGAAAGAAATACCCCACACCCTGTAAGATGAGGGAGATGAGTTTCAAAGCTGCCCCCCTTCCTGCAATCCCGTCCTCATTTTCCCCGTCCTCGTGCAGGCTGTAGCAGCTGAGAGTGGTTTCAGCCGGGCTTTGGCTCAAATCAACTGTCAGAGAAAATCTGTTTCCAATATGAGTGTTTCCTGTGAATGTAGGAAACAGCCCTCCACACAAAGCAAAGCTTGTCAGGAGTCACCGTGGAGCTACCGCACTCCTCTCTCTCCTTTTCCGCTCTGGAGCCTGCAGTACCACTCGAAACCCAAAAGAACAACACAAACCTCCAAATATAGACGGGTGATGGAAAGTTGTGCTTTTGAATCCTGTTCTGAGAAAGTGTGAAGTCATAGTGCAAGATGGTAATATCTGGATTTCTGATCACGTGTGAAGATTAATTAAATAACAGAGGAATTAAAACTTGACTTTATTACAGACACCAGTGCGATAGTGCATGAAGGAGGTTTACAGTTGTGGAGACACATTTTTAAAGCTTCTCAAACATCACTTTAAGCAAAATAGATTTGATTTTGAGGTTTAAGATTTGTAAAGTACTTAAATTCAAGCCTTTCTGTATTTTTCTGATTCAGTCCTTATGTTACCTGCAAATGTGGAACCACAGAACGAAGAAATGCACTTATGCATCGAAAGCTTTACAAGAGTTGGCCCTAAATTCTGGCTCGCTTGAGGTCTGGGGGAGAAAATAAACTCAACTATCAACTTCATCTTTTTCTCAAGTTGACATAAATCTTTCTCACATGGATTATATATGCACATTTCTTTTATTGCTTTTTATTTTCTTTGGAATATCTCCTCCAAACGATCTGGGCCTAAACTTTTATTGTATTCCATTAGAAATTTATTTTTTGTCATTTTGTATTTTGGCTTATGTATCCAAATGTCTCAACGTGTGCTATCATGTGTCATATGTCCAAACGGATCACAACAAATAAACATTACCTACAAACACAGGCCCACCTTAAGGAAGGAAATGTATTAAGTAGTACACTATTTTGTCTTCTCTGTTTCTGCACATGATGACAAGGATTATCATCCCAAAGTGACATCAATACTCCTCTGAAAACCACTGCCTTATCCACTGATCCAAACAATCCTGGCACCAGAGTATCCTGAATCCCATTTCTGATCTAAAAACCAGCAGCGTAACACAATATTTCCCAGGGGACACGCCGCCATCGCACCCACCACATACCACAACAGGCTTCAAGGCTCAGGGTTTATCCCAGAGGATGTGACAGGAATCAACCAGGATTTTCCTGCTTTCTAAATCAGCAGCTCCAATACTCACTTACTTGTGCAGACACTCAAACTTGCTTTGCTCGCCAGTATTTGCCTTCAAAAGTCAAGGTCGGATGACTTGACTGTTTTTACAGATGAAACTCGCTCATAAGCTACTAATGTTCAGAATATTCAAATAGATGATTTGATTAACAGTTGCAGCAGAGAGAAAACAATAGTTTAACATCTGAAAGTTGCTTGTTTTGAGCTGATTAAACAGATTTTCCTCATCAGGCCACAAATGGACAATGGTTGCAGTCATTGTGCTGGATGCCCCATCCGGTTCCACATATGAGACAATGCAACAGGGAAGGAAGGGTCTTCGGCTGAGAGACACACATCTTCACACATGACACATGTGACTTACAGCACTTTGCTGAGTAGTTAACCCTGAGGTCAGGCCCCTTGAGGGCCAACATGACCTGGCTCCATCCAGCACCATATTATAAGTCCAGTGTGTTTTCTCACTGTTCGCATAGATCGCTTGTATTTGTCACTCAACACAACACACACAACACACTCTTAGAAGAGACTTGCAGATTCCCTCCAGACGGTTCAAGATATATCAAATATTCTGATTTGAATAATAATGTGATCTGTTTTTCCCACAAACAAAGTTCATTTGATGTTAAAATACTTAAATGAACATCTACTCCTTCTCCCTAATTAAAACTAATCCAGAATCTGTGAGTATGCAAATAGGTTTCATTTCATATGTGTAACTGCTGGGCACAAGATGTGCACAACATGTGTGCTGGAGGTTTCAAGTTTCTACATCACACATGTTGCACACATTGCCTATTACACTATAATTGGCTTCTAGACGTAATGATGATATAATGTCACAAAATCAAATGTGTACAATTCAGATTCAAGGTGAGCACAGAGAAACTTTCCTCCTGCAGCATGAATGTAAAAGCAGTCTTCTAGTGTCAAACTCAAGTGAAGTAACAATAAGCAAAAGTAGAGGGACACTTACATAATCTCTCAGAAAGTCACTGTCATATCTTTTTGTAGATAAAGATATATCATTCTATCTCAGCCACCTCATTTCACGTTACTGATGAGAGAACACAAGCAGACAAATTCTCTTTGACACTATGTGAGCACCAAGTGACCCGGTGAGTCTGGGCACAGGATCAGATACAGACAGTGAACATGAACACATGGTGTGTTGCAGGTCTGTCTACAGATGTATACATATACATAGCACACGTGGTGTACTCTTTTAGTTACAACCATAACACAAGTTACATGACATCAGCCGTGCAGAGAGACTTGAACCCCACCGCCATCATTTCTCTCTGCTCTGTTGTCCTCAGTCTCCTGCTGGCACCAGCGGTGTTTACACTGTACTGTTGGGAAGTTAGTGACTTTAGAAAAAGTGAGCGGGATGAGGGTTATGTTGAATATACTTGGGATGAGTGATTTAAAGACAGGTCATTGCATGGGTGTAAACTCAGAGTGCTGTTAGAGTGTAATGGTCCTGTGAGGTCTTTACTTTTTGGATCATTAAGCACATGGACGTCAGCCAGGTTAGACCCTGAGAGAGGGAGCAATCACTTTGGGCTGAGATGCTGTGCGGAATAACTTTACATAGAGTAGCAAGTGAGAATGTACCTCGGGACATGCTCTATCAGTCAGTGTAAGGCCTCATTAACATCCGGCTGATATCCCATGCTCCCTTATTCCCATAAAACACGCTGCACATTTCAGAAACACTTTCCTAAATGGAAAAATGAGGGCCACTGGGACCTCTCACTAGTTACTTTTTCCAATGCTGCTGAGATGCTTAGTGCAGAGATGCATGGATGTGCATGTGTGTGTGTGTGTGTGTGTGTGTGTGTGTGTGTGGTACTTGTATGTAATAGAGATCATTATGACCATTCCTATTCATATGTGTCGTGCCTCCATCTGGATCCTGCTCTCTGAACACATGTCAGGTAAGTCAGTGCCGAGTAACAGAATACAGGCACAGATGATGAGCTTCTACATAGAGCTAACCTGTCATTTATCTGATTCTCCAAACCAGGTCAAGGGAATGAAACGGTGGGGTTATACACACACAGGCTTCCCGGTGGTGTGCGAAGAGAAAGAAAACAAGCTGTCACATGTATTAGGTTACATATAACATGTAGAGTTTCTTGACATTTCCAATTTATGTTAGAAATTAGAAGAATAAAACACATCTTAGACTTTTCAGTTGAACTTTGCTTAAGATATAATGATGGCTGCTGATGTGAGAAGTGTTTTGATTGATAATGAATACCAGGTGAATATCAATCAGGCACTCGGGTCCCGACACAAGGTCACCAGAGGTTGGACAGAGAGGTCACTCTACCTCAGGGGGCTGATGGGGGGGGGGGGCAGAAAAGACGGATACTCCAGGAGTCAGTTTTCAATTAAGTCACCGCTCAAAGTGTCACAAGGATATATGGACAGCCCACTGGCTTTTCTTAAGATGAAACTCCCAATCCATCTTCCCATTTAAAGCTCAAAGGAATCAAAGAAAGCGCGTGTCTTTATCCAGCATGACCGTGACTCCGTCTCGTTCCCCTATCTATCACACTTTATCGCTGTGAGACATGTGTGCTCTCCCTGTGTGCCTCTTCGTCTCTGATCACATACAGGATGCAGCCTGATCTGTGCTTTTCCTCAGCATTCTCTCATATGGTTCACAAAAGCTGAATGCACAAGTTTAGCTTCAGCACATCTTGCCACACATATAGTTACATTTAAATAAAACAACGTAATGCAGTGTGTGAGGAATGAATTGTAAATGTGGTTTGCATTGTTGCTCTAATGTTAATCCCAGGAAATGAACTTTCCCCCTCAGT
This sequence comes from Cottoperca gobio, assembly GCF_900634415.1. NCBI lineage: Eukaryota > Metazoa > Chordata > Actinopteri > Perciformes > Bovichtidae > Cottoperca > Cottoperca gobio. The sequence continues at coordinate 18,061,126 of NC_041359.1, forward strand.
AGCTGAGCTCCATTAAATGTGCTCAGTTTATCTGTTTGCCTTTGTATGTATGAGTGACAGTGAAGGAGCAGAGAAAGAAACCCAGACACTAACAGAGATAATAGAATACAGGAAAGAGAGAGACAAAATTCAGGAGACCTCAATCTCACTGATGGATGGCTCCATCTTGAAAACTCAGACATGTAAACCAGATGGTGGGCAGGCTCGGAAACAAGCCTCTGTTGATGAATGTGACGACAGTGAGGTTCACATTTATACTAAAGCACTCCCTCTTATTTAATTAGTTAATGACCAGTTGCAAGGTTTTGGACAAATACAATTTTCTTTTGTCAAAAAGTAATTTGTTTATGAGGAATGAGCATTTTGTCACATCCCCGGCTTTACTTCAAACACTCACCAGTCAGCTAAGAACGGCGGTGAAATAATACTGAGATGTTTTACTGAAGTAAAAGTAGCATTACCACAGTGTAGAAATACTCTACTAAGCACAACAGTATTAGCACTGAAACGTACCAAAAGTACAATTATTTATTATGCAGAATGTTACATTTCAGAATACTGTATATTATATTAATGAATTATAATCATTTGATGCATTAATGTGTTCATTACTTACGTTATGTGGCTCATTTGAATGACTTTACTCTACTGGGCAGCTTGTGGATTTCTCCCTGGGGATTACGTCTTATCTTATCTTAAGTTAAAAGTACAATGTAGTGAAGTAAAAGTATAAATTAGCAAGACATAGATCTCAAGTACCTCAAAATTGTATTTAATTTAATTTAATACATTTACTTAGAATACTTCCCAACATTGGCTAACAATGTCTTTCGTGGAGGACTGCTCGTTCTGATGTGCTGTGACTTTGTTCCATCTCAGAGGTCACTCACTGGTCACAGGACTAACCAGCGCCTCTTCATTCACCCCCTTATACCAATGTAGTGTTGCACCTTTCATTATTGGTTATTATAGTGTGGATATACACAAGGTAAACACAGTACTTACTGAGTTTTAAATAGAGTTTGGCCCACAGCTGACAAGTAATGAATGACAGAACAAACACAATACAGTAAAGTGTATAGTTTAAAGTTTTGTTTTCTTAAATATAATAAGTCAAGACCCTGAAAAACAATGTGAATAGGCTTCATTGGTTGAAGAAGAAAACAAAAGACAATACTTTTATCCGGGTTTGATGAAGATTCATTATAAGTGCCTTGGGCTTTTGGCACCAGAGTGAAACAGATATTTCTTAGCAGGAGAGCCAGCTATGAAGCAGCAGAGCTGAACATGACATTGATTAATCAACAGTAAACAAATAGGGTCTTTATTATGTAGTCTCTAAGGACTTAATGATGGCTTGAGCAAAGGAGGAGGGAATACAGGGAATAAAGACTCATCATCAGGGTATTTGTATGTCTTTTTTGTGGTATTTTTTATGAATCCTGACAAATCTATGCAGCACCACAGGGCGATGTGACTTAAGAGCAGATCCCACAGACTGCTGTGGTAATGATTAGTGGGTGAATTTATCATTCTGCACGATTCTAACCCACGTATAAATAAAACTTTGCTGTTGCTTGTTTGGACAGTTTTACAGGATTATGACGCCTCCACTAACAAGTCCCCTTCTACATACTAGAAATCAAATGGACCGACACATTTCCCACAGTGGAAATATGAGTGCGATGTTCCCAGAACTTGAGGAAATTCCAGAGGAAAGAAAGTTTGTGAGAGAACTGGGGGCACAAGAGGAGGTAACAGAGGGGAGATTCATTTCAAGCTGTAAAGATTTTAACAACCTAAATAGTCTGCAAAGTCATTGGTAGTTCTTCTTGTTTCTTCAGAAATGTAAGCGTCAGACAGGGCAGATGGTTTCACATGCAATCCAAGTTCACAGCAAGTTAAACTTTTCATACATTTTGCAAGAGTTTTAATCAATGATACTGAATTTGTCAAGCCTTTTACAGAAAGAGGGCTGAACTCTGCCCTGACTCCTGCCTTCTAAAAACCAGATTCTGCTCCAGGGCTCATGGTAGGTCTGAGTCTGGAGCGGGGGATGTGGAGGATGTGGGGGTGAGGGGGTTGGGGGGTGAACGGGAGACTGTACACACTGCAAAGAAATTAGACAGGTTGTCAGCTGAGTGTGCAGCAGGGCTTTGGAGGCCAGCCCTCTTCTGGGATCTGGAGGAGAGGAGTGCAGGAACGGAGGAGCGTGCGAGCCGTGCACAAGGGGTTGAGACACGGTTTCCTGTGTGTATTTCCTGTGTGTTTAATGTGGAGCTCAGGGCCAGGGCCTGCTTCCTGTGTGTGATGGGTGCCAGGCCCAGGACCCCGACACAAAGACAACACCCCATGAGAGCCTGCACCAATGTCAGTAACAGGCCAGGCAGCCGGTACATACATCAGGAGAGCTTCTCATGCTTCTATATACAGACTCAGAGCTTCAAAGTTTACAAAATGTTGCTCTTGAGAGGCAGAACTCTCTCTGTATGTCCATCTCTCTGGCTTTGTCATTATCTCTGATGAGCAGACCTCTGCCTGGAGGGCTTGATACACTTACATAAATACTATGATACAATTGTGATATGACAGTTAAAAGATAAGGATGACGTTATTCTATATTTTCTTACTGCCAACAAATACCATAAAAAGAGCCAAACCGACAATGTGTTAGTCCTTCTCTTGATACTTTCCAACAGTCATACACTCCCTACCAAAGACGTTAATCCTTAAAAGCGGGTCAAAAATAAATAGATTTTTAAAAAGGCTTAGTAATTTCCTAAAACAGCTGGGCACTGCAGTTTTTATAGCAAACATAGGGAGTAGTAGATTTGTTTGGGAATATTTTAAGCGGATTTATACACATTTGGTGCACGAGTGAGTAGTTACAGCAACAGGATGGTGTATACGGGATTGACCCCAAACAAAATGACAGTGCGCACGTCCCCCAGTGCAGCGTTGTGGCTCACTGATGTGTTTTTAATCATTTTTAGACAACAATGGATGTTCTATGTCCACCTAGCTGCTGACTTTGTCTGTCTGCTGTTTGGTGCTGAGCAGGAAGTGTACGGTGGGGTTTTTTTTTTGTTTTACTGAAAACAGCTGCCTGCTAAACAGCCACAGAAAGCAGTGACAGTGAACCAAAACTGAAAGGTCACATAGCCAAACAAAGATTTGAAAGATGTTAAAAAAAAAAGCAGCGTAGAGGTGATAATTCACCGTGGGTTCATACCTACAAGCCACTTCTTACATATACAAGTAGTCATGTGATCCATTGTTACTTTAAGAATATTGATTAAAGCAGCTTTTTGTCTGGACACACAGTGTGTTTGAGCTTGTTTGAGGTGTGTGTTTGGACATGTGGCAGAGTGTGTGTGAGGGTCAAGCCAGGACCTCTGACAAAGTGACAAAACCTCACTCAAGAAAACGGAGCATGTTTGCCCAGTAAGAGTAGCCTAAAACACACAACCCACGCAAACAAAGACCCTGAGCATACGGGATGACAGGCAGAGGGAAAAGAGTGGATAGAGAAACCAGACAGAGGGCGAGGAAGGTAGCGGTGGAGTGACTGAAGCTGTTAATTCACCTCAGACAAGCACAGACACACACACTGAAACTGTGACGCACTAATGGCTCTCGCTGGAATCCTCAACTTTGTATGTGGAAGTGTGTGGTGAGGGTGAATTGGTTTCCCAAAAACAAAGCCTCAGGACAAATTCATAGAGCTAAACACAAACACATACAGTCACAACAAACACAACCTAAAATGCACAACCAGGCGCACACAATGATCTACGTGGTCGTCAGCCAAGAGCCAGGGTTTTATGAGCCTCACACAGATAGGTGAGCCAGACTGCCTCCAGAGGGAAGGCCTCCAAACAGAAAGAGGCTGCCAGACCTCTGTCATCACATGGCAGCGCACTGCAGTCAGGAATAAATACACGGAGGCCTCCTTAAACTCTTTATCTGTCCTGTGAAATATCAGAACAAAGGTAAGAGGCAGAAGTTTTAATGGGAAGGCAGAGGGAACGAAGTCCAGCTGCAGTAGCCACCGGTGTACAATTCCTCCAGATTCTGTTGTACACCCTTCAAACTTAATTCACACATGGCAGCAAATATTGTTTCTCTCAGATATTATTACTTTAAAAACTGATTATATCATGAGATAGAAATTAAAAGCCAATCACACTTTTAAACAAGGAAATCATCAACTGAACATCAACAAACAGGTTTACAAGGAGGCTTATCTTTAGTATATTTACATATATTATATCACAATAACAGGCAGCAGCAGGCTGGTTCTACAGGACACACCTGTCTGAGTCAGTTGTAACACCTTGACTCCAGAAAAAGGACGTGTAGATCAAAATTTGCTCCCACTCACTGTGTAACGTTATTAATACACTCCCAACTAAAAACATATTGATTTTAAACGTGTCTGTCCTAGACCTTCATCCAACAAATTGGATTTTTTTGCATTTATATATTTTTTCCCAGTATGCAGGAGCTTATTTGCAACCAAATGAAAATCAGTAACATGCAAAGTTACTAAATTAAAAACATACGTATTTTAATAATGAGGTTGAATTTCACACCCGACACGCAAATGTCTGAAAAACCCTATTTCAGTGTGTATCGTTGTGTGTGTGTGTGTGTGTGTGTGTGTGCGTGTGTGCATGTGCGTGTGTGTGTGTGTGTGTGTGTGTGTGCGTGTGTGTGTGTGTGTGTCCAACATGGCTGAAAGGATTATAGGGGGAAGTCTATGTGATTATGTACCAAAAGGGCCAGGCTGGAGTCTATTCAAAGGGCTCTTGAGGATTGAAAAGACCTCTCACCCATTACGAGGAATCCCCAAAGCCTTTTTTATTTTTTCGTTGTGTGCTATTTACTGCAGAACTCATTTATCAGAGGAATGAAAGGATCACATCTCGATGGGTGTGTGTATTATTTCAGAAAAATGGAAAACTATTCATCCGCTCTCACAATATGTATGTCTGATAAAAGAGCAGCAGTGGCTTAGCTACCAGCTGTGTATGTCAAAGAACTGAAGCATAATGATGCATCAATAACTCATTACAACCCAGAATGAATTTCACAAAAACATTAGGATGGGCAGGAACAGTTTCATTATTGCTCCACATCTTGTCACGAACTGACAGGTCTGAACATGACGGCGGCAACTTTGGGCGTAAGCCAGAAGGGTGGAAAACAATTGATATCGAAAGCTATGAGTGTGTCGTTCAACAGTGGAAGACTTCACCCTTATGCAAGATGTGGCAGCTCATTGTATATTCAAAATTATTACAACCGTTTAATTCTTTTAATGACGCCCTCAGATGAGCGGACAGATGACTTTACTGTCGCTTTGTTGCAGAACAAGGCGACATACATAATATGAGGAAAACAACAAGCAGAGTGTCCATATAAAAAAGAAATCACACTGTAAATGTTGAAGTGCAGTTTACTCAGAGGCTTTAGATCCTTAAAGCAGAACGACAGGCTGTCGTTCTGCTTTAAGGATCTAAAGCCTGCTTGTTGCTTTCCTCATATTATATATGAGGTCATTATTTGGTAGTAACTACAAAGATTTGCTCAACAAAAGGCTATGTGAACAATATTATGAGATGATCTCAAATAGGCTTAAAACCTCTGGCTGAATCTCTGCTGCTCTCTGGGGACGATGTAGTTTAATGACATGTTAAAAATGAGCACGCAAACTTGTGGGGGTTAGTAATCATATTTTGTTATGTAAGTCTTGTTTTTTTCCTATTTTACTTAGTTTTTTTCTTTTAGTCACCTATTTTGCACTCTTTGTTCTTTAAATTGTGTATATATTTTTTTCTAATGTTAAATTCTTGAATGTTACTGCCATTAATACTTTTGTTACTTCTATTTTATTTGTGTATGTGTAAGGTATACTGTCACTACTGATACACATAGTACAATACCCCCTTTTCTGAATAAAATGTATCTTCACATTTGTTTATGAAATGAGCATGATACTTTGGCAGCCTCTCATATTCAAGTATATTCAGTGCAGCCTTCTCAGTATGACATTTTAATAAATAAAGAGTAACACCAACCTCTGTCTCTATGTCTGCAGCCACATTAATTGGCTGTGAACACAGTTAAAGTTTCAATAGGTTTTCTATTCCACAGTTATGATGACATTCATAAAAAACAAGATAAATATTATACTTTCCTAAACTCCTAAACAATACAGTTGTCGGTCTTACTGCATGACTGGAAATGAAACAGTCATTATCCTGTGGTTCCCTCTACTGGTGGTGCAGTATATTTCATTTTAAACATTTTATATCACTGAACTCAAAGTAAACAGCTTCTCTTTGCTTATGTTAGCTTTTTACATATTCTTAATTATATCGCTCTAAAATTGATACCACCATTTAAATGTTTTTCCCTGGAAATGAATGTTTTCCATTCAGCTGTAACACTGTCAACTATAGCGATTATTTGCAAAAAAACACACAATTCAAATGATTAGGAAAGCAATGATTGTATTTTTATTTAAAATATTTGCTTTAACTACATTTCTTCTTGGCATAAGTAGTTTTAATTACGTATTATAAACTGATCAGAGGTTCAATGTGTAATTCAGAGCCACCTGCTCCAAATAAATAGGGGGCAGTATTTCACCTCTACTACTGGCTCCATACAATATAAACTCATCAATCATCAAAACCATCAGTTATTAATAAAGCCTACCATAGTATGTTAACCTGTTTATGTTTTAGTTGTAGTAGTGAGTCATATTTATGGTATTCTAAGGTATTCTTTACATTATGTACTGTATTCTACAGCTATATATATATATATATATATATATATATATATATATATATATATATATATATATATATATATCCCTATTCTAGTGTTGATATATTTACTGTAATGTAATATCTGTGTGTACAGTCCATGTAACGTTACGTTATGATAGTTTGTATAATGGCTTGGCCCGGTACTGTACTGAATTGTGTTAAATATTACTGAACATGAAACACTGTTTTGTCTTGACCAGGGATTTAGGCTGTTACAATTATGGACATTGCTATATTAATCTGTATCTCATTACTCTGAAAAACTATTGATTTAAGAAACCCGAGACATACTTCTCAACATTCATGTGTAATGACATTAATTGCAATATATCAACAGACAGTACAGGCACCTATGCATTTTTTTTTTTTTTTTTTATAATCGAACCAACAAAACATCCACGGACTGAGCATGCAGCCGCTCCGGAGGTCCGGATTGGGCCGATAAAAGTCCGAGCACCGGGAGTCACAGCGGGCTGATGGAGCTCCGGGTCTAACCTGTGTAAGTGCAGCAACAGAGAGTTTGACAAGCCGGCGGAGAGTCTCCTGAATCAGTCAAAGATGCGTCCTTCTTCCGTCTCTCTCGCTAACTCTACTCCCAGCGAAGCAGCCTCCTGGCTGTGTTGGGAACGAGGCGATGCTGCGAGTCGTTTTCTCGTTTCTGCCACTTTGGATTGAATCAAAATCAACTATCAAAACGTGCAGGGATCATGGATGTCACGTTGTCTGCTGCAGCCTGAGTCAGGCAGCTACACTTCTTCTCCTTCTGGTCCGAGGGCAGATCGGCCCGTCCCTGTCTAGGAGGCGACAGTGGCTCACTCTCGCCTCCTAGACAGGACGGGCCGGTACTGTCAGTTAGCTGTTGACTTCAGTAAATGTCTCTGCAACACAACACAGTGACATCTTTAACACTGTTACCTCTTCACATTCTGTTGATAATGTTAGTTAATTGTTTTAATGTTAAATTTAAATTCTGGCATATCTTACACATTGAACCTTTGAAGCCAACGTTATTTACTTATTAATTATTCAAGTTTCTCGCAAAAATTACATTTTACAAGATTACATTTCAACACATCATGATAACTAATTTACCTTTGTCCAATAGCCTACTAATTTTTAGTAATATGTAATATTATAATATGTGTTATAATCATAATATGACTCAATTGCTCCGCCGTACATTAGCTGTTAGCTTTGTTTTTTAGCCAAGCAGGACTGTAAGCTACTGCCCAGAGGCTACTAACAGCTAATGCTAGCTAGCTATCCTGCTGATTTCAACAGGGATTTGTTGTTCACAATGTGGCATAATCACCAAAAATAAACTAACAAACAGTTCTCTGCAGGAATTGCTCATGTCAAGTGAATTTGTACTTCTACCTTGAAACACTAGAGGACCTCAGAGAGTTGTTTGTTTATCCAATAGCTCTAACCCAGTTACATTCAAATGAGACAGATGTTGAAATGTTTGTTTTGAGACAACACAGTGTTAGGATTTTCTTAGTCATCTGTCTGAAAATCAAAGAAGGGATTTTACAGTCATTACACACGCCACTTAAGCTAAACCTCAACATTTCCACCCTTTGACTGTCAATGTCAATTCCCTTAATGTTTCTGACTGGTATGAAAAGCACACCCTCACACATACTTTATTTTGTTTCATGTTATTTTCTATTTATTATGTTTATATTTCCATGGGTGTGAAATAAAAGTAGATAATAATACAAAATAACTAAACTCTAGAAGTGCACGTGTAGACACACACACACACACACGCACACACACACGCACACACACACACACACACACACACACACACACACACACAGGGGGAAAAAAGCACACAGCTTATCATTGCGGTATTTAACACTGACTTTAAAGCCTCTGAACCCTGTTGTTATAGAGAGTTATGAGACGGCTTGAGAGATAAAGTGGTGTTAAAGTAAAAGCAGGACCACACCCAAGATGTGAAGTTATGTGTTTCCAGAAAAAAATGAATTAAAGCATTCAAATGTTTATCTCCAAGTCATTTCATAATTTCTTTTTGGTTGCTGGAGGCTCAGAGATACTGTGATTGAAGAGAAAATGGATGCCAGACCCACTGTGTTATTTTACTTCGTTTTGCTTTTATTAAGGATTTGAAGAAGACTGTCACATTTGTTTAATCCTGAGGTTTTGCCATTACATATTTTTAAATGTGTCAGATCCTCCAGCCAAGAGTAACAATGCCCACCAGTGCTATTACAGAGGAAACAACCAAGCCGAACTGGTGAATCATCAAAGAACATGGATCAGTTTGTTCAGACATGTTCTGTTATTATAAACTTAGTATTACAATCAGCTGCAGCTTTCTGTCTGCCTCTCACAGTGTTTCCACTAAAGGTCAATAAGATCATAGCACAGAGTTGTGAAAGTCAAGTTGTTACAGTAAATAAGCTGTTACCAGAGGAGAAAATCAATTCATCGTATTCACACCATGAATATTACGAACATCCTTCCAGCATGTACTCTATAGTCCTCCATTGGATTTATTAGGGAAGTAGTTATTAACAATTGAGCAATTATCAAGGTTACTTGCTTACTAATGGTTTCACTATTAGTTCCCTGGTAACTACTCAAAATGTTTGTGTACCTTATTGTAAAGTGTTACCAATATATTTAAAGCTGACTTTTAAGCCAACAGTCACTTAACCCACTAGTTCCGAAAGTGGGGGGTGCAGAGCTATTGCAGGGGGTGCGCGGCAAGGCTTAAGACAGGGCTCCCAGGGGGGGCTCGAAAATATTCTTATCTACAAAAGGGGGGCCCTGCAGAAAAAGTTTGGGAACCACTGACTTAACTTACAGCTACTGTATCTTCTTCTTCTTAATAAAATACAACACCTGCTGAATAGAGCCATAAAATTACATCATAAAAATCAAAGCGCTGGTATTAGTTCAATTTGAAAATCCTCCTACCTCCTCCTCCTCCGGAGGTAGTATAAAAAAAGAAATTTGTGCCACGACTACTTACTTAGTTTCTGACTCATTTCCCCACAATAAGCTAAATAACTTGATATGTTTCTGTTTCTGATAATTGCAGGTTTCAGTCGAAGCTGTTCATTTGGTTCACTTTGCGCTTATCAATAACATTTTAATGCATTGAATGTGTCACCCATCACTGTTATATGTGATTTATTTGATTTAGAAATCTTCTCTTTTTTGTTTTGCTCCTGTGAAGCACGTGTAGCGTATTTATGCCCATGTGTGCCGAGTGTGTGCAAATGTGTCGCCAACATCATATGCTTACCATACCGATCCGAGCACACCCTCTCAGCTGTTTCTGGGGGTTTTATTTCTGAGAAATGAGATATGATGTCACTCAAAAACCAAAGTATAAAAAAACAACAATTCACTGTTTTAAAGGGGCTATTGAACTTTTTTACTTTTCTTTACCAGGATCTCTAACTCCACTGGTTGCATGGCAACTGTTCCAAGCCCTACTGACCTAAAGCCTGAAGTCTATTGGACTGTATTTCTAAAATGAATTACAACCCAGACATTAATCTTATCCCAGACTGAATATCTGTGGAACTCAGGTTACATTTGTGTGGCACATTATTTTGATTTTAAAGAGTATTGCAAAGTGTGTGATGCACATTCAGCTCTTTCAGCTCCGCCACCTTTGTGCCAACCTTTCAATTTTGAAAGGAGAAATTAAATCTCCTAAACTCTTGCTTGTAAAAACACTCACACTATTTGCTGCACACATTGAAGCTCCATACAGCAAGACATCACCACTATACCTTGGCAATTTATATACTCTTCTCTTGTTAAATCTGTTAAATTGAGAGACAGTTTTCAATATATTCTTCTTGTCTAAGCATAAAATATAAAATTGCATATGCTTGGATAATTACAGTTACTTTTCCTCTCCCCTTTCCCCTGTTTAATCACCGGACTTTGTAATGGAGAGTGAGAGTAGGTCACTGTGTTATTTGTCACCTGGACAGGTGGCATTTAGAGAGAAAGCTGCAGTCGATTGAGACAAGAGAGCCGAGCTGTTCATCCACCTCTCTCCTTTCCAACTCTGCCTGAAAGAACGAGGTAAGAGGCTGTGAATTCCTGCCTTGTGATGGGGTAAACCATCCATCCTTCATGTCCCTGCGGCAGAAACACAGCCAGGGTCGGAGATAAATTGTTCTTAAAGCTTGGGTAGGTAACATTTCGAAAAGCCAACAAGATTTTTATTAGGATCCATCCGAAAAACCCCAGTCCAATGTTGCTAAATCTAGTAAAGGTCACGATATCTAGGGAGAAAGTGGACGAGTTGGCAACACTGACAGCCCGTCCCTTCAGGCTTCCCTCCAAAGCCACTCCCAGATAATTATTACAGTCTTCCGACAGCCACAGATACTAGTTTCTTATCTTTTTTTTAGTCATAGCATTTGGTTATTGATTGCTTTCTGGTTGTGAAGAGAATTTCAACAGATATAACAAAAAAATATTTAAAATACATTACGCACCCAAGCTTTAAGGATAACTCTAAGCAAACACAAACTCTAAGCTCTGTCTCAGACTACATGAACGTAAGCCGATTTGTTTCTTGTCATCAGTCTGCACACAGACATGTATATACAATCACAGAAAAAGAAAACACCAAATCCACCCACACAATAGTATACTTATAAAGCTGAAAGGGAAAATGACTCCCCACGGGGGGAAAAAACACTACCCTCTCCTGTAATCTCTCCTATCCTCCATGTTGTCATACATTTTTAAATTCAGTTGAATCAGTGGACAAGAGAGTGAATGGGGAGATCAGTGTCAATCACAAAAGAAAGCACAGAGGACAGACTGCACATGCCATCCTTCAGTCCATTTACATTCCTCTAGTCATCTAGAAAAAAAAAACAGAACTCTAAAACAGCAAGTAAAATGGGATGAATCCAGGGGCGTAGCTAGGTTTTCAAGTTTGGGTGGGCTTAGCCCAGAGGTGAGGTGGAGCTGTGTGCACCTGCATGGTAGTACGATTACCATTAAAGGAACTCAGATGACATGATGATGGATAAGTAAGTCTGGGAGTTTTGCACTGAGCAAAGCCACTACACACCCATAGTGTTTTGTGCTGGTTGCGTCGTCAATATATTAGTCATGTTAACCAGGTCCATGTTACCTGGCCTTAGTCATGTTGACATGTTTTAGGAGTAGGGTTGGGTTGGAAATATAAGAATGTTTGCCGTTACTGTTGATGGTACTTGCAACTGTGAAAATAACAATAAATAATTATTAAAAAAGAAGCTGAGATGGGAATAACTACAAAGCAACAGACATATCTATCATGATATCAAAGCTGTGCTACACCCGTACAGTCTATGGCGGCACCCTTTTCCCCAGGGTCCTAGCGCCCTTTGAAAGTTTGGTAGGGATCTTATTTTGAAATCAAAGTTGTCAAAGAGATGCTGATTATAAATGTTTGAGTAAAGGGATAATGATCTGGTAATACGCTGCGGCGTCTGACAAAATATAATGAAATGATGATTTAACATTTTTTAAGTATCCAACTCTAACCCATTCCCTCGTAAAAAAAAAATTAAAATAACAAACATGTTCATACCTGTCAATCAACAGCAGCTTGCTAGTAGGAGTTCATTTTCACATACTACAACAAGCTACACTCCATGCCTACTTCACTCATCTTTTTCCATTATATCTGGTTCGCTGGGTCCTACTGCCTGCCTCCACACATTGAACCCTCGCATGAGACGTGATAGCACTGACAGAAATGGCTCACTGTTGGCCAAAGAGTTTGTTGGAGATGGTTATGATATATTTGTACTGACACCTTTTCCTGGCTACACATTTATGAAATAATATTGTAATATTGAGATATAATACCCTCATTTTCTTTTGCTAAGCATGCATGCCAGTTGTTATTATTATTATGATTTGTTTTGTAAACCCCTGTTTTACATTCACATTGTCAATCATTGTAATAGTGTTAACATCAGATCAGGAAGATGCTCCCTATAACCACATTCCACTGATGTCATGCTACTGAACCAATCAATCAAAAGAGTTGGGGATGGGGTGTCTTCCAGAAAAATGCACCTCCAGCACCTTCCTGACCTTTAGGCTGTTTACTGTTGTAGCCTAGTTATGATTAAGACGTCACATGATGCTTTGCGAAGGCGAAGATTTTAAGGTGGGAAACTGTGTGCAAAGTGCTAATCGAAGCTGTTTATACCACAAGTCATCTTGATTGTATTGTCCCTAACCAACACAGGCTAAAAAAGCAGTGTCGGGAGAACACGCATTCTAGTGCTGGAATGTGTTTTTATTGCTGCAGCATGGTTACAGTTTCAGTTGTGTTGGCTGGTTCAAAAGATCCAGAGCTGTATAAGAACATCTGCTTCACACAGATTTCTTTAGAGCTCTGTGTGCTGTCTTCTCACTCTCTAAAAGTACACGGAAGAAGCTGAACTTGAAATCAGTGGCCAAGGAGCAATGGACGCACAGATATACAATATCCATCTGAACAGCAAATGTGTTGTCAGGGCAGTTTTAATCCTAAAAATGAGGGGATAAAACATGCATGAAACATGTATCACTCTTAGCATTACTGCCATATGGCAAACACTACATAATATAATAAGAGCACATCCAATTTGAGAACATAATGAATTACCAATAAGGTAAGAATGTGTATGTTACGACTGTGGCTTCACTTACAAAAGTCTTGTGTGAACATGAATCATTTCATGAGAAAGATAAATGCCACAGTAATCTAATATATAATGCTAGAGGGCCTGTGTAAACTCAGAAAACAATCTGTATCAGGAATCTAAGTGACTTCATCTACGATAATAAATGCACAGAAATGTGTCTTATTGGTGCAGGCATAGGCATATTTACAACAGACCAGGGGCGGAGCTAGACTTTCAGCAAAACAGAGGGCAGAGCATTCTCCAGGGGCCCCTTCTGAAAAAGCCTTTTTTAAATACACAACTGTAAAATAGCTGATATATCCTATCATATTCATAAGCAGTCAAATAATCACTTATTGAGCCAAACAAGCCTATATCTAAGAAAACATACAGTGAAGCCATTTTTTCAGCTAATTAACCAAATTCAATCTCATAGCAAACACGACAGGACCTCACAGACAAGAGAAGAGTGTAACACAATGCAGACTCTGGTAAGTGGCAGTTTACCCAAATAAAATGCATGAATAAGAATAATATGTTACTGAAATAGTACCGCCATTAAAAGTAGAAGAGAGTTGTACAGGTATTGCCATGGTAGCAATAAAGAGCGCACTAATTAGAGGTAACAGTAGGACGCTGTCTGTAAAGAATGGAGGAGTCTAATTGGTGTTGAAGTAAATTATAGAGGCTGAGCCTTAGACACGCTGGTGGGTCGACAGTTTTTTGGGAATAGAATCAAGGAGTGTCTGTTGACTGACTGTCTAAATCGTCTAAATCATGAAGAATAGATTCTTATAACCAGAAAACAGACTTTTCTGTTGATAAACAATACAGAGTCTACAGCCATGCTAGCAGATTTAGTACGATAATGTTTGGAAGGTATACTGTTTACTTTAGCATGTTAGCACGTTAACATTCGATATTTAGCACTTATCACGAAGTACAGCTGTGGCTGGTGGTAATGTTATTAGTTTTGCTGCATTAACTTAAAGTAACTTAACTTAAATGTTTGACCTGATGATGGCCCTCGATGAAAATTCAGGGGATTATAATAAAGTTCATTAAGAAGTTGACTTGAATGTGTTGTAGGGCAATCCATCTGTTGAGATATTTCACTCAAATGTTAACCTCATAGTGGCACTACAGGAAAAGTCAGCGGACCACCAAAGTCTTTAGGATTCATCCTTTGACCACCACATATTCCTGAACCGACAGGTCATCATACAGCATGCTTTTAAAACCTCAGATTTAATGTAACATTAACATTTCCATTTCACTCAATTTACTTTAAAAGTCTGCTGAGTTTGGTGTGCAAATGTATTTCTTAAAATGTTTAAACTATTTCTCTTTCAACCTGGCACACTGGTAGTAACGTCACAATTGCTTTAACTGGAAATGTATCCTAACAAGTGAGCATCATTAGTTAAACCCAGATTAACATGTTTATAATGTAATGTAAATGGTAACCATTGCAATTTTGAAAAAGGAAGTGAAAAACATTTAAATCAAATACACAGTAATACAAGTAGCTTTAATTTTTGTAAAAAATGTTTTGAGAAAATGTATGTATGCATGCTAACATTATATTTTCATTGTCAACCTGAAAGTCCCTGCTTCAAATTTAAGCAGGGGCTAAACCACGTGGGCTGACCGTAAATAAAGGCAATCTGCCTGAAATCACTGTGACCCCTAGCTTCCTTTTTTTAGCCTACCTGAAGAAAAAACCCCTAAAATTATGAGGCTAATGTTTCAGCTCCACTTGGTAACATGGGTTGCTTGCAGGCAGGAGCAGAGCAGGGAGGGACAAGAGGCAAAGATAATGAGGAGGGGAAAACAAGCAGAAAGGGAGAGCTTATGACTCTCCTTCAGGCATCCCAACAAGTCTGGACTGTTCTGCTGCTGCATGTATTCAGCTCAGTAAGGCACGCGTTTACAGTCTCCTGCAAGGATGCAGCGACAGGAGTTCAGTTATTAAACTACAGTGGATGATCGTGGATCTGCCTTGAGCTGTTTTGAAGCTTTGACACTGGACACCGGGGACTGGGAATACTACTGTCTGCCCAGACACTGCACGGAGAGCTAGGGCTGGATATGCCACAGGTGGAAAGGTGAGGAGCGGCAGGCTGTGGCCCCGGTGCACGGAGCAAAGATCCCCAGGTAAGATGAGGTAGAAGCGGGGAACTGAGCTCGTGCGCTGGGCTCTGTGGCAGTCCTTGTTTCTAATGTGCATTGGCCTAATAATAGATGGGAATACCGGTGCCATTCGGTATTGAAGTTGTGTACAATTTGTAAGGTGCATTATTCTAAAGGATATTCATCATTTGCATTTATGGATTACAATGTATGTCGCCATTAATTTGCTCTGCATGTTCATGCTGGTAAGCGATAACTCTTATATTGTAGGGACGGAGAGCATTTATCTGACTTGTAGCCAATACTCTACTCTTCAATATATTGCTTCCCTGCAGCAAAAGACTTGGCTTTGAACAAGACCGAGCAGAACACTCATTTTCACCCTTTCTGAAATTTAATTGATCATAATCCCGCAGACCAAATCCTCTGAGTAATCAGACTAAAAAACAATGTAATGCATTTTTCAATGTAACAATGTCTAAAACGATTAAAACCCCTGTAATTATACTCCTTTGCCCTTGCTAACACTGCCTGACTCTGTATTAGTGTTATCTACAGTTGCACAGGACAACTGGGGAGTGTACAACCAAGTTGACCTCAGCTGAACCCATTTAGTTATAGAGCATTACTCTTGGCTACTACACACCATGATGCTGCACACAGGAAGGGCATCTCACTCCTCCACTTCCTCCTCTGCCTTTGTGTCCCGATTGGTTTCAATTGTGTGTTCCACTTCTAAGTGCATCCATGTCTTTGCTGTGGTTTGTCTCTCACGCAGCAACAAGAAAGAAATTCCCTATTGGCATGGCATGTTTTTAATAATGTCTGAGTAACCCTTTAGCAGGAGTGATTAGATGCTTCCTCTCTGTCTGACCTTCACCATCCCACCCTCATCTTACATCTTTACATGCAGCCATGCTTGGTTAAGGTTTTGGCATGCCACTTTAGTAGCGGATGCTTCTGGACTGATCCCAAGTGTGTCATCTGAGGACTGCTGCTGGTTACTGTGTGTATGTGTGTGTGTGTGTGTGTTTGATGTGTTTGATGTGTTTCTAAGGGAACATGTTCTGTTTCTTCAAGAGAACATTTCAGCTCTTTATAATTTTTTAGGAATGATACTTTTAATAGTTTTATCAACAATGTGCCTTTTTGTGGAAAACTTGTGCAGGCAACTTCTATTTTGAGTAGATATGTGTGTATTCTGAGTGTTACTAGTGCTTCAATTACTTATGTTGGATTCAATTAATTAGAAATGTTTACTTTTTGTCTCCATTCATTCATGTCTTTGAATGAGAATGAGATGACCCATTACTACTTTATTCCATCTGGCTTTTGCTAATAGTAGTACAAAGCTTGTGAAATACTTTGAAACTTGTTCCAACATGGGGTCACAGAAGATTTTATTACTTTTGTTTAGTTTGGATGAAGAAACAGACTAATAATCCATTACTGGCAGATGTGAGACATGGTGTTATTGACCTGAGGGTAGAGGTCAAAGGTGACAGCATCATTTTATCTTGATTTTGACCCCCAGAAAGGCCTCATAGTAAGGCTTTTCTGTTCTTGCCACCAGCAGCTTTTGGCATCCAAGTACACAAAATCCTGGTGTGTGAGCAAATTTGCAGGAGACTGTGGTAATTTACTGTGACACCCCGCCCTCTTTTGACCCCTCCATCCCCTTGTCCACTTGTGTCACTCTCTGTCCCCTGATGACTGATGTTATGCTGAGGGAACCTGGCTCTTACCCAATCCTGCACTCTGTCACATTGCAGTGGCCTGTGGCCTGCCACCCCCCTGGGAGAATGGCATCTCTACTGAAAGTACAACTCTGTGATCCTGCCTGAGCTGAGCTTTCAGAAAGCAGCCTCTATACAGCTCCCACCAAAAGCCCTAATCTCTTTTTCTTCCTGTCCCTGAAAACTCCTTTTCTTCCTCTGTCAATGGTGTTGTGTAAAGGTTGTTTTTTCACACTAAGTCCTCCCTTGACTCCAGTTGAGGATAGCTTTTAGCAGCTCTTTGCCACTAAGATATTGACCTTTTAACCCATGTGTTTTGTTTTATTCCCAGGTGGCCTATCGTGGGTGTGGCCATAAATCAGTTACTTCATCCTTTTAAAATTCCAGGTGTGGAAGCCAACCTAGGAATGTACTTGATGAATATCTTTACATATGCTGTAATAAAATAGGAACATATAAGAGGAAGTTGGTTACTCCCACAATTGGCAATGTGATTTAGCCCGGTGCATTATTTCAACACTTATTTGAAGATAAATACCAGCAGGATTGTATGTACTGACAGATTCGAATATGGCCTGAAAATAGAGTAAGGGTTGTGGGTATGTTGTGGGAGTGCCAGGAAGAGGAAGCAATCTGTTCTTCTTTGAGATACTTTTAACAGCTTTAGTTTTCCTCTGGTGTTTTTAATGGCTCTCGAATCATTAATGCCTTTCAATTATGATCTGTTAAGTTAGCCAAGATAAGTGCTCAAAATAGGCTGTGGGTAGGCTATACCATGTGGTCTTAAAGCCTGGCTTACCTAATGAAACCAGAAATAAACATTGTTTCATTAGATTGCATACAGGAAAAAGAAAAATAACATCAATGGTGAGCAAGCTGTTGTGGCCCGTCAGGAGCTAATTGTACATAATTTAATTTTATAGTTGCAGAAGTCTTAGGAAAAAGGGAAAGGGGCCACACATTTGGAACATATTAAGCTAAATGTGTGCTTCGTGTTCAGGACAAAAACTCTGAAACTGATAAAAAGACCAGATATAAGCTCATTCGCTTTCTTCCCGAGACTTAGATTAGAAGACTGATACAACTCTCATATCTGTAAATGTTTAGCTACAGCCAGAAGACATTTAGCTTAGCCTAGCATAAAGACTGGCGACAGGGGGCAGACAGCTAACCTGGCTCTGTCCAAAGGTAACAAATTCCACCTGCCAGTGCCTCCAAAGCTGGCTTATGTGCCAAAGTATACGTATTTCTTGGTTGGGTGCAGTGATTAAAACCATAACGTTGTTTTTGCTCTTTAGTTTTTCTCCTAATTAAACAACTGAGATAGCAGTTTCTCCCTGTTTTGCTAAACTAAGCTAACATGTGGCTGGCTTAGCTATATATTTATCAGACAGATATGAGAGTGGTATCAATCTTCTCATCTCACTTTTATCAAGAAAGCAATCTTCCAAAATCTCAAACTATCCATACTAGCTGTTGTATAGCCATAATAGTTGTATTACAGCACTACAACACAGTGGGTGCCCTTTAATGTAGTTTTCTGTCTTGCTGTGAATGTTATCAAGCCTGTCGGCATGTATCAACTACAGCTGTCTCATGTGGGCTCGTTCTCATGGGAGGACTCTGACAGTCTGGTTCAGGTCAGTGTCCTGACCAAATGGCAGGCAATGGAAACGACCAAATTCCAGATGATGTTGATTTTCCTTGCATTCCTATACAGGCTCAGAAAATCATGTCTGTCTGCCGTTGTCCTGCTGCTCTCAATTATACATTTGTTTTCATCAACTTAAATGGTTTCTCATGGTTTTGATGCTGGCGATGTTTACTCTAGCTACCATTGCTCTACAGAGTAGATCAGAGGTTTTATTTGTTGGCTCAACATCTGTCAGCTATTTGCAGTAGCCGCTGTGTCGTGCATCACCTCTGTGAAAATGTGAATAGAGGTGGTCATGAGAAGAAATGCCCCACATGCATATTGGATTCATCACATAAGAGCTTGGCTGTTACTGGAATTGGATGAGAGTGATAGTTTTTGATCATAACTTGTGAGCAGTGGTTCTTGACACTGATGTATATATATATATATATATGACATCATGTCTCAAAGAAGAGCAAAGATCTGATATTGTCCATAAGGTTCTGTAGAATGGTATGATTCACTTCTCTCCTGAAACAAAAAGAGGCCAATCTGGTCAAAGGTCTTTCGAGGACTTTATCTGCTCTATGACGGCAACTCAGACCGGGAGAAAGATGTAAAGGCTGCATTTCATTATTGGCTTTGCTCTCTGCATATGTATCTTAGTGTACCACATATATCCTTTAAAAATGTATAGGCACATTTGTTATTAATTTGTAATTAAAAGTATTAATATGTTAGGAACCAGTTGGTGTTTGGCACTGAGCATTGTTGCAGATTTGTTCATCTTAAATACATTTTCTTCAGATTGTATGCAAGACACCTGTGACAAGTTTAGTCAGTAATGAGAAGACATTGCAGCATGAAGCAAACCTTTATAATATAAATGTCACATCAGTGGTGGTTAATATTTGCATCCGAGTGCTTTCAACATCAGTTTAATGCAGGTTAGGACCCTCATTTTAAGTTTATCTTCAACATACATGAGTGGCTATTGGTTGTAGTTTACAGTATCTTGTCATTTCAGTTTTGTCAGATCAACATGCACGTCTTTGGAACTCAGCAGATATTTGTTAAACACCATTCATGCATTCATCTGTTTTCAGCTAATTTAATGGCTGTTCCTTTTTTTTGACACAACATGCAGTAAATGTCACAGAGAAAGACTTCCATCTGTGGTGTACGTCTGGACCACAACTATTGAGAGCAAATGTCAGACATCTATTTAGTAACAAAGCAGGGAGCAAATCTAATTTAATTTTCACTTTATAAAAGATGAAAAATCATATAGTTACTTAAGTAATCTTAAATATAATCCACAAGGATGTAATGTTTGTATTGATTATTTTGTTAACTCTTAATTCCAGTCGAAACAGGATGAGGCGTATGGGCAGAGATGATCAAAACAAAACAAAAATCTTGAGTTATTACAAATTCAGGATTTTGTTTTTAGACCTCAACATCACAAAGAAAATACAAAGCAAGAACATTTACAGGGTAAAAACAATAAACACTACAAGTAGGCCTAATAGTAGGCTAAAACAAATAACAGATAATATTCATCATTACATTGCCCAATGTGTTTCCAACATACATCGATTAGTGTCAGGACGGACAGAAGTAGAAGGCAATGAAACGACCAAAGGTTTGTCTGTGATGCTTGCTGTGTTGTTCTTGAGAGATCGTGTAAATCCGTCTTTCCAGTTGAGAAATAATAATCTTGCTGACAACGCCACTAAAATGAAGTGTTTTAAAGAGGAAAGGTCACCCAGAAGTAAGATGTGGGGTGCTTAGGATGTCAGATATCCTGCTCATTACTCACAAACATAATTATTCAAGTAATTCATTGTTGGTATAGACGCAGAGTTTTCATGCTAAGTGTTATTGTAATATTGTTCCTGGCTTCAGTGTGCATATTTTGAGATCATCTGCCATGGGCTTATAAAACAGAATTCATCATTACATTAGAGCTTTCTAATTTCCGATTAGGAAACCATCTCACATAGTGAAGGGCAACATTGGAGTGGAGTAAGCTATGCAAGGAATAACACTGTTTTTTGATGGTATTTGTGTACATGGCGGTATAATGGACACACTTTATGAGTGAATGGTTTGTCATAGAAACACTCAGAATAATATTAACAGGTGTTAATGTTTGTTTAGGCTGACAGATCAGCTTCATATCCCGGCCTTAACTTGCACTACAAGCTCCAGTTTTGAACATTATGCTAGTGTAGGAATGATCCATTCAGAGTGCTAATACAATGCTAACACACTGAAACTGTAACATGCAAACATAAGACTTTAAGCAAACCTGTGAAGCTTAACTGGTATAATAAAAGAGAATTCAGTGTGTAGTCAGACATTTAGAACAAGACAACGTGTTCAAAGGAAGGAGGTTGGCAGGCAGGATATCAAAGATGCTAGTTGGTTCAGAACAGGTACAGGCAGGAACAATGGCTATAACTCTAAAGAAACATAGACACCCTGACAAATAACAGGACTGAACTACCCTCAACATATGCTGAGGAACAAAGGACTAATGGGTGGAAACTGGAAAGTGAGAAGATCAGGTGACTTGTAGGAACAGGAAATAGGATGGAGTTGATTAGTAAGTAGGGATAACAGTGTTTTATCTCACAGGAGATGGTTACAACACTCATATGACATGAAGACACAAGGAATGGATGAGTAGTAGTTGTCATAAAAACATGCCCTTCAAACTCTGCAACCATTGATACTGAACATTTTATTTTTTTTGACCTACTAATTAAATCGAATTAAATATTTATGGATACTTAAATGGTCTCGATGTAAGACAGTGAATATATGCTTCATTTATGTGAACACGCACTATAAACACACTATATGACACAGTATGTTAATAGTGGACTGCACTGTTTGGTCACATTTTATAAAAACAACAGTGAAGGCTGAGGTCTTACGCAATCACTAGAGTTGATGCAACTAAGGGATAACAATGACACTTCACATTTTAAAACACTGACTGATCTAATACATTTAAATGAAGCCAAAGGGCTTTTCATTCAAATTTAAAGAACTGAAAATACAAAGTTTTATTCTCTGAATATTCGGTGAATTTGAACTGCATACTTTTTTTAAAGTGTCTTTTGTATTGGTTTTAGGTTTAAGGAAGACAAAGATGTTGCACAAGAGAGCAACTTATTCTTCACAAAGCAACCCCCACACAATATATAATATAAATAATATAATATATAAAATATATAATATAATAATATAGGTGTAATATAAATAATAAAAAAAATCTAAAAAAATAACAAGAAACAAGAACAAATATTAAGCTCTAGACTTGTTATAAATGATCAAAAATAAGTAAATGAAAAATGTCAATGTTCTCTTCAAAGTGTGTGCACCCTCCAATCCAATGTAAATTAAAAAATATATAAAATAGATGTTGCTATTTACAGAAAATGTAAAAGTGGTATAATTTCATAATTGTGCAATGTGGTCAGAATGGTCTGTATTGAGTTCAAATAGTGTCACACATAATAAAAAGGTTTATGTGATCTTTGTGTGCCCAGGTTGTGAAGATGTGGA
This sequence comes from Cottoperca gobio, assembly GCF_900634415.1. Lineage (NCBI taxonomy): Eukaryota > Metazoa > Chordata > Actinopteri > Perciformes > Bovichtidae > Cottoperca > Cottoperca gobio. Next base: position 18,083,732 of record NC_041359.1, read on the forward strand.
GCTGGTTTTTCACTGTGGCTGTCCTGCTGTCCTCCATGAAACGGGCTGAAGCTCAGGGTATAAATGACTGTAATTCTCCTCCAAACTACTATCAGCCCCAAGCGATCTTTATGTGCTCACATGCATTTTCCATCGCTTTGTATTTGCAGGCAGGTGTAATAATGTGCAAGCTGCAGATATTGTTTTCCTGGTTGATGGCTCGTCCAGTATTGGCCGAGCTAACTTCCTGCAGGTGAAGGGCTTTATGGCCGGAATCATCAAGCCTTTTGCCAGCTCTATCAGTGACTCAGGGATCCGGTTTGGCGCTATACAATACAGCGACACCTCCAGGTGACTGACAGGATTAATATTTACCTCATTACTTTCCTGTGCATGCAATGACAAAGATGATCTTACAGCAGGTGCAGAATTATGTATTTAATGCACATTCCTCTCCCTCCAGAGTTGAATTTACATTTTCTACCTACCTGGTTGACACTGAGCTGGTCAACGCTGTAGAGAATCTGAACTATAAGGGTGGAAACACACGCACTGGTGCCGGTCTCAAGTTTGTCGCTGATAACTTCTTCAATCCTGCATCCAGTCGGGATGTCCCAAAGGTCTGAGGAGCAGTCATTGTTTGTAGTTTTGTAATTAATTAAAACTGCATATTTAACATAGCACTTCTTCTTGTGATTGTATGTGGGTCTTTAACTTTCAGATCACAATCCTGATCACAGATGGGAAGTCACAAGACAGCGTGCAGGAACCAGCACAGAAGCTGCGCAGTCAAGGAGTGCATGTTTTTGGAGTCGGTAGGTGTCTCAACTGCAGTCTCTCTCTCTCTCTTACATTTTGGATTTTCTTTTACACTTGCCGATAAGCCACTTTGATTTCTTTTTTACTTTGCCAATGTTTTTGTGGTTTGTTAGGTATAAAGAGTGCAGACAGGAATGAACTGTCTGAGATCTCGTCCCAGCCCAGCAGTGATTTCACCTCCTTTGTTGGGGACTTTAAGCTGCTGAACACACTTCTTCCTCTTGTGAGCCCCCAAGTGTGTTCCAAAGCAGGAGGTGTCTATGCTAGTGATGGTATGTTGGTTACCTTTAAAAACACGCGGATATGTGTCTGACTCAGACTTTATTGTCAGATTTTATACCTGCATTTAATTAGATTTATATCTCACCCTGCTTCCACCTTCTCCTCTCCCTTCAGAGGCGTTTTCTGGTCCGTCCAACATTCAGTTCACAGCCCAGACGTCTGATACTCTCAGGTTTCGCTGGAGTGCAGCAGGAGGGCCTTTGAGTGGCTATGTGGTCCAGTATGTGCCCCTCTCCGGCCTGGGTCAGCCTATCACTGCAGAACTGCGTCAGGTGAGTCCAGGTGTTGGAAGAATATTCCTGACACCTAAAGATGTCCTAAATTGAAGAAGCTAATTGCAGTTTTCGGAGCCAAAGTCAATCCTGCTTTGCGAGAGAAACGCGGGCCGTCAGGTTGAGTATAAACATGTTTTATGGGTGGATCTTTTTCATGTAGATGCTGTAGAGATTAAAACTTGGCATAGCAAAGAGTGAAATTCCCTTCGCTGGCAGACATGATGACGATAGAAGAATGTCATGGCTCACCCATCTATTTCAGTCATTCACTTTGCAAAAACTTGTCTTAGGCTTGACTGACAAAAATGACCTTGGTCTGTCCCTGCAGGAGACTCTCTCCGCCAATCAGAGGACTTTTTCCGCACGAGAGCTGAGGTCAGGAACCGACTACCTGGTGACTATCATCGCCCAATACCCCAACAGTGTGGGGGAGTCTGCTTCTGCCAAGCAACGAACCAGTGAGTAAAATATGAAGGACGCAAATATCTTCTACATATAGACTGTATAACATGTGGACGTAGTCTCTGTGACTACCAGAAGAGCTGTTGTGAAGCTCAATTCCGGTGGCTCCTGCCATCGCTATCTTGGCTGTGTTGACTCCGCCCAACTCCCGGCTAATCCAAAAATGTGCAAAGAGGTGGATCGTCGGAAGAGCGTGCCCAGGTGACGCAGCGGCTAGCAACCTGTGACGGCCGCATTTGTCACTCAACGTTTCCCACCGTTTGTTTTGCTTAACTTTAAGCCTTAATATTATTGAAAGGGTACAGTTGTAATGAATGGGAAATAAGCTATAGAGACCAAAACAGTTGTGTGTACCAGGCTGTAAACACATTTATTTCTGCTGTAAAGTTGGACATTTTAACAGGGGTCTATGGGTATTGACTCGCTTTGGGAGCTAGTCTCAAGTGGCCATTCAAGGAACTGCAGATTTTGGCACTCATTGGCTAACGCAGCCTCTCACACAAGACAGAACCCTTAATGTTGAACTTATCACAGCCATACACCTGCAATGTCTTTTCTCCCCCCTCCTCATATAGGGTCTTTGCCAGGGGTTACCAGTCTACGCCTGGTTCAGGCCGGCTTCTTCTCTCTCTCTGTGGGTTGGGACCAGCCTTCGTCTCCTGTGCAGGGCTACAGACTCACCTATGGACCACGAGGTCAGGCACACAGATACCTCTGTTTCTATTTCCTGTCTACCTGTCTTTCTCTTTCTGTCCGCCTCTTATCTGACTTGTGAATTTGTGTTTCAGTAACACTTACAGTACATTAGCAACATCTCTTCAAGTGAACTCGAACAACAAGTACTGTTGTTGTCTGTTGTAGCAGAATTATCTTGTCACAAAAATCAATCTTGGCAGATGGAATGATCCCAGTAGAAATGAAGGAGGCAAAGAAGCTATAGTGGTCAATAACAGTTAACCTTTTGCGGCGAGTTGCAAACATATCGAGACTGTACAGCAGTCAAGGCGAAGTATGTGGAACATGAGCTTCTCTCACACCTTGCCTCCTTCAGGCACTTGCAGTCTGTAAGGACTTTTTATTGCTGAATCATTACCTAAAACATCAAATACATTTATCATCACCAGACTTGAAATTAAGATAGACTGTTAAAACCTTCACTTATGCCACGGATCGTAAGTAATTTTGTCCTTACATTTCTAGAGACAGGGTGTGGCATAGATCAAAACAGTGTCAAGATGTCTGGGTGCTTATGCCGTGACTCAGGAGAGAAAAGTGGCCCCTGGGGGCTGATATAAACAGTTTCTCCTTCCGAACATGTGGCAGGAGTGCCAGTCTCACATGGTGCTCCTTCTGACTAGTTAGGCTGTCACATGTGCGAGTGTATTGAGTGTAAATGAGGACAGTGTGTATCCTGTAACGAGAGGTGTGATGTTTCTACCTGTTCTTGTGTCTGCCAGTACTCGCTCATATAATTCAAACAAACAAGACAGATACTGACAGACACCTAAGTTCATACAGGACATGCAACTGACACACACACACACACACACACACACACACACACACACACACACACACACACACACACACACACACACGTGTTGGCTGCCATACTTAGTCTTTGTGCTCTCAGAGGAAAAGGAGGTTAAGTTAATAAAGTGAGGGACACATTCCATACTTTTTAATATCTTGTCAGCTGATTAGCCTCATGACATACTATCTAGTAGGGATGCACCGATCCGACTTCTTCAGTGCCGATACCTGGGCTTTGGTTATCGGCCAATACCGAGTACCGATCCGAAACCAGTGTTTAATTAATAAGCTGTTTGCCTCACTGTGTGGAAGTGTGTAATTATTTGATGTGTAAGACAACATCAGGCTTGACTTAAACATTGCTTTCCTCATTTTGTAAAACTAAATGTAACAATTAAATACATGGATATAAATTTACTGAATTGTTGTTTTTTCCAAATGTACTATTCACAACTATTACAATTCACGCGTAAACCTTTTTAATGCAGCAACAAATGGGTCAGAACCTAAACTGGAATTAAAATTACAGTATATAATGTACATGATGTATTAACATAGAATTGAATTGAATAGAACAACCTTATTGTCATCGATACATTGCATCCGTCCGATATAGTATAATTTGTCACTTCTATTAGAACAGTAATTGGTCTTCTGCATGCCCTCCATGCCTACTTGATTTGTCTATTGTGTCTATTGGAAGAGCAGGTCAGCCAGCAGCTCAGCTGTTGGAGCAGTCTCTGTCTGCAGAGTCCACATCTGTCACCTTGGAGTCACTTCAGCCCGACACAGAGTACTGTCGTCAGCCTCTACCCCCTGTTCCCCCGAAACTCCGCATCCCCGTCCATCCTCAACGCCCGCACATGTGAGTCCATCCTGTGACCCATTGTTAATGCCTTTGATTCTGCTATTCGATGATGGTAAATGCTTATAATGTGATCATAATCAGCAGACGCAATATAATACACTCAGTGTTAGACACAGTATATGTACGTAATACAGTACAGCACAGGTTGGACATGTTCATGTTTTTGCATGTGTTAGTGCGCCTTGAGGCAGTGGAGCAGCTATCAGTGGAGACGGAGTCAGAGGGCAGTGTTCGTGTGCGTTGGAGGGCCGTCAGCGGTGCGCGGGCCTACCGTCTGGTCTGGGGACCATTTACAGGTCAGGACAAAGCAAACACCAAAAAACATCTGGCATTTCTGCCAGTTAGTATTGGCATACACATAACATCATTGTTGTTTTCTCTTCACAAAGGTCGAAATGTGGAGACGGTGGAGGTTACTGATGAGTTTCACACTTTGTCCAGACTGCAGTCTGACACTGAGTACATCGTCACCATCATCCCGCTGTACGAGGGCAACACTGAGGGCCCTGTAGCAACGGCCAGGTTTAAGATCGGTAAGTGTAGCTCCAGTTGTTTATCACAACACCAAACATCTGCTCTCTGTGTATGTTTCTCTGTGTTCATTGTACCGTCTTCCCTCTCAAAACTCAGTTACACACACACACACACCAAAATGCCACAATACATGCCACATCATGCGTTCCTTTTCGAGTTTCTTAAATGAGTAATTGCAGTAAAAATAATGCTTGTTGAAGAGGTGATTGCTTTCTTTTGTGCCCGGCTAAGTACAGGGAGATGGAGACAATCTTCTCTGCTGTTTGTCTCTCTTGTGAAAACCTTGGCATATGACTGTTTAGCTCTGTTTAAGGAACATTTCTCGCAAACCTACACACTGAGTATACACGCACACCATCTGTCTCTCGTGAGTAAGTCCCATATGGTGTCACTTCAGTCCAGTGTTACTTGAATGAAGGCTGAGTCACTGCAGAGTCCTGAGCAGAAAACCTTTTTGTGACTTAGTTCTGCTATCAAACAAGTGAGACATATACAGTGCTGTGCATACTGCACACCCCCGTAACTTAAACTTTAGCCGAGCTTGTTTCTCTCTTGTTTGTTCCCGTGTAAACCAGCAGAGTAACAACTATTTGTGATGTCTGTGGTTTGTGACGAGTCGCCTGTTCCTTCTCATTAGGAACAAATGTTGAGTTTTTGTTTTAGCGAGGACCACATTGAATAAAGCCTTACTTTTTATTTGCAAATATATCATTACTATATTAAGCAATACTATTAAGTTCTTAGGTGTAGGAGGCCTAACATTAACTTAAAAACTAAGTATTAAAGACTGAAATGTTAATGGATTTTGGTATGTTTATCTTATTCCACATTCCCAACCACTTCAATAGCTCTTTGTGGCATTCAATCAAGCAAAACATGTTGAATGTGTTAGTGTATGTATAGTCTGACATCAGTAAGGGCCTGCTGCTCAGCCATCGGTCTGGTCTGGTTTTGACCTGTGTGCTTTCCACTGACACCTGGCACTTTCTTGTTGATTTGTTGTCATGTTCATCACATGAACAAGAAAAGACCTGTGGAAGCATACAGAGAGAAAGTGTTCACGAGACTGACCTGTGTGAGCATTTCTTTGAACCAAGTCTACTACCCATGCAGCCTCGGGGCAGAAAATCAAAACCTTACTGACTCCTTTATTTAGCTGTCAGTGATAGAATATGGGCACCTCCTCCCCAAAACAGTTGTTTCTTTCTTTCTTTTTTCAACAGATTCCTGAACCCTCAGAGCACATTTTGTATGTGAATATGTTAAAAAGCTGCATCTGGCTGTTGTGCAGATGAATTGTGGGTTTGGATGGGATGTATAATTATGAACACTTACTTGGTTTAGTTGCTCTTTGTTGTTTCGCACTGGTGCCAGTAATATGCTACAATTCTGATTTATATTTCTTTTCACTCCTAATTGAAACTCTACAACACTTTACATAATGGCAATTGACAGTGACTGTATCACAATTATTTTCCAATCAGTCTTGTAATTGTCTGCTTTCAGTGAAAGACATGATGCCATACTAAATTGGATGCGTCAGGGTGTGACATACAAATTACAGAAGGACGTGCACATGAGGCTGTGGTTTCTAGGTCTCACCCTTTCAATTATATTAAGGCTTAGTCTTCAGCAGAAATCTGAGTAGAGAGAAGTGTGCGACATTTTGTAAGCATCAAATGAAATCTAAACAAGTAACTGCTACTGCGGCGTGTGTTTGTGGTCATTAAGTCACATGTTGGTTACTGTTGGTTGAGCTTAAAGAAGCTGGCAAAACATTTCTTTATTCAGCATTGCTCGAGTTGTTTATATTAAATGATATCTTTCCACAAACAAAATAAATGACATGTTTGAGATTACATAATCACACTTCAGCCACCTGAGTTGCATGTATGGGCAATGCAATTAGTTTAGCAACGCATTTCTCAAGTCCATCTTAATATAATACTCTCTCCATACTGTATGTATGTTGAACGTTTTTCAGTTACTGGTTGTTGCAGTGATTCTTACCTGTGATGGTGCCCTATAAGAGAAGGTTGCACACTGACCAGGCACATACTAGTTTCTGCAGTTCTCCTATTTATTCTGTCCTGGTGGCACAATAGATCTGTAGTCCTAGTTGTGTTGCTAGGTTGTATTGCCCAACATAGTGGGTTAAGCATGCTAACCTGCTAACATAGTAAGTCATTTCAGTGTGCATACTATCATCATTCACATCAACACATTTATTCCATTCCATTCAAATGAATTAATTGCAATTTCTTTGCTTCAATCAACTGTGTAATTTGTTACTGAGCTCCCATTCATATTACCTACTGGTCACAGGCGCAAACTGCCAAACAGGAAGAGCTTCTAATGGGCTTTATAGTAGGGGACAGAGGGTGGTTTAGTACCCCTTTAGTATCCTAAATGATCTATATTGTAGATATTGATTATATTATTATCTATACTGATTTTACTTATTTGTTTTAATTGATTATGCACTAACTTGGGTTTGTCTGTAGGAGGAGATTTCTGTTTAAAAGCAAGGGGTAGAAGCTCCTCAGGGGAAGTCCATTGTTAGTAGTTAGTTCAGGTGCTGACCTGCGGGAAGCTTGCTGCTAGCTGCCCACTAGCCGTGCTAGCCAAGTTAGCCTAGCCTAACTTTCTTTTGTATAAAGTTTTGTTTTTTACATCCTCACCAAAACCCGCCTGCCTTTTGGTGTTATGTAAACTTGAAATAAAACGTACACCAGGTGAAGATTACCTTAAAATTTGACTCATTTAGACTAAGGCCTCATGCGACCTTCAGCTAAACTTTAGCCTGCATTTTTTGCACAGGAAAACTACTATACAACTAATACACTTTTCAGTGTACATATATGCATTTCAGTATTCTTTGAAGAAATGTGAATCTATCCTATAACAAGTTTCATTGATAGGTTGATGGGAATAAAGCTTTACTTATGACATATTACATGATAACATACAAATTATATTGTATGTGTTTCCCTCAGAGCGTCAGGAGCAGCAGGTGCTCAGAGCAGCTACCACCGGCCCCTCCACTATTCGCCTCACCTGGAGAATCATTCAGTCATCTCGAGGGTACCGCCTGGAGTGGAAGGAGGGGGAAGGTCAGATGTGCATGTCACGCACACGCTCAAACATTCACTTGTTATATATGCTATATATATGTGTACTGTATCATGATGATTTCATTCATTGTTTTATTAGTATTAGGACGTATATACTGATACTGTCGGTATATATTGAACATTAACTACAGGAATTTTTCTTGTTTTTCTTGTGTATCATAATTAGACTACACCTGCATTGCATTGTGCAACCCTGTATTGCTTAATGACAATAAATCCTTGACTCCTTGAATAAATCCACTGATCTCGGACCGTTGCTCTGTCTCCAGGAGGCCGTATCCAGAGCCTGACCTTTCCTAGAACCACTACCAGCTATGAGCTAACAGGCCTTCAGCCCAACACAGAATATATCATCACCCTGTACACCCTGTTTGAAGGTCGTGAGGAGGCCACACCTGTCTCCACCACATCCAGAGGTCAGTACCTCCGCCTGAGGGCACTCTGATTCATTGTGGGTTGATTTATGGGAGTTGACCTCTGAATATGCTTTCCTGTAGAAATGTTTGACATTTTCGGCATTTTTCACAATGTCTAAATCCTCTGGTGTTTCAGAGGAACAGCCAGTGGGGAGGGTGTCCAACCTGAGAGTTGTGGAGTCCCTGGGCAGTACTGTCAGACTCGGCTGGACGGGTGTAGCCGGGGCCACACAGTACCGCATCATTATCCTGAACACAGAAGGTACACTGACTGATTTCAATTCATTATTTTATTATTCATTTAGATTTCTTTTAGCGCTTAATTACGATTGAAAACACGCTTGTGAAAATAGTGTCTCTGTTTGTTTAATGTCATGTCAGGGGGATCGGAGGAGATCCGGATTATCCCTGGAAACCAGACGACCCTTGACCTCAGAGACCTGACAGTGGGAGTGTCTTATGGTATCAGTGTCACAGCGCTAGTGGGAGAAAATGAAGGAGACCCAGTCACTGTCTACATCAAACCAGGTGTGTTGAGCAGTGACACTGTACTGCTGTGTGCAATGGCCAATCCCAGATAGCAGATGACTGAAACTCCGATCAAATTCTTAATGTCATTTGTTCAAGCTTTTTACCCTGACATTTGACATACATTTGCTACAGATGTTGTGATCAAAGTCTCTAATTTATCTTGCAATATCAACACCACTGGATCTTTTTAAATGCTGTTCACAGATACTGTAAATGAGTGTATTATGTATACATGTGTATAACTAGCTGAAGGCACGTTACCCAACATATGTGTCCGTCTACATAGTTGTGAATATCTTTGACAGACCATAGCCTTGGTTGGGATTTATTTTGTCAACCTGCTGTTTCTCTAGAAGGGAAATACTCGGGCTTGCTTTCTTAAAAATATTGATACATTTTTCCACATGAGGCCCTGTATGTTCTTCATTTCAGAGCAAGGTGCTGGCAGAGTGACTAACCTCAGAGTGACAAACGCAAACAGTCGGAGACTTCGAATTGCCTGGACAGGTGCTACGGGGGCAACAGGTTACAGGGTTACTTGGAGACAAGGCAACAGTAAGTGCTATATGTAGTTATGTGTTTGTGAGTTTATCCTTTTGAATCCTGTATTCATAATTTACGTCAAATTAAAGCTACACGAAAGCTGTATTGTTAGATCTTGTTCCTTTTAAAAAGAAAAGACTGTAGATTTTGAAGCTTTGTTTTATATCTTTACTTAATAGTCCGTTTTTTATGTGCATGATTGTATATCTCCTCATGTTCTGCCTTGCAGGTGCAGAGCAGTCCCGTATTCTGGCGGCTGAGGCCACATCCTTCACTATCGACGGCCTTCAGCCAGATCAAGCGCTGGTAATTGGTGTTGCATCTATGGTTGATCAACGCGTTGGAGAGGTGGTCACACTGTCTAGTAGGACTAATCCCAACGGGGGATCAGTGGCTGGCCTTCGCATCGTTGACGTCACAGCTCAGAGGATACGCATTGCATGGTCACGTTCTACTCGGGCAACCGGCTATAAGGTCACTTGGCGCAGTGATGCTGGTAAGCAGACACAATATTCATCCAAGTATATGATAACAGGGCAATATAAATAATCGTAAAACTTAAATGTTTAGTTTGGGTAGTGATCTGGCGGTCAGCCTCGTCTATCATGTATCTGTAGTTGGAGTAAGACACACATCTCTACATTTCCATCTCTCTGCCATGACTTGCTGGTGCAGGAGTTGAAACAACTCGTAATGTGGCAGCTGACATCTCTTCATTCACCATTGATGGACTACAGTCAGATTCAGCCTACAGCGTATTAGTTTCTTCACTCACTGGCTCTCGAGAGGGAAATCCTTCCACCCTGACTATCACAACAGGTACCACACTGAATCTGTCAAACACACATTATTGCTGTTGTCCAGAGTGTCTTTTGTGAGAAACTTGGCTGTGAGTAGGGGGATACAAAGAATAACTTACTAAATGTTTCCTGTCCCGACCTTCAGAGTCGGATCAGTCTGTGGTCGGGACTGTGACGTCACTGCAAGTCCAGGAGGCCCGTGGAGAGGTTGTCCGAGTCACTTGGGTTGGTGTGCAGGGAGCAACGGCTTATCGTGTGTCATGGAGGAGAACCGACGGTAGATCTATTGCTGGTCCATTTTACTCTTGTGATAAAACCCACTATATAGATCTCACATCTTAGTGCAAGAATCAAAGTTTCTTTAAAACCATCAAGTTTAATGAGAAATAAGTCTCTTCTGTGACGGCTGTTTTACTACTCATTGTTATGTGCTGCTGTAGGTGGTGAAGAGAAGAGTCAGGTGGTGGGGGGAGATGTGACAGCAGTGGATTTAGACCGCTTGGACCCAGGAGCCCAGTACGAGGTGCGGGTCATGGCTTTAGTACAAAACAGAGAAGGATCCCCTGTGTCTGTCAGAGTCACCACACGTGAGTCCCGTCTTCCTATATTCAGACATTATATCAAAGTTCTGGCAAGTTTGAATAACTGTCAAAAGTGTGTAGTATGAATGTAAGGCTTTAGAAAAACTAAAGAACAATAGATGCATTTAACAGTACTTGATTTTTTATTTTACAAATGTTCACAAAAGCTGAATATAGAAATGTATAACATATTGCATTGTAGGCCTCAGTAATTGTCTTGTATAAGTCTTACCCTAAAAGTATGCCAATATTTCGTCACTAAGTAAAGCCTTGAGAATCACTGACTCGCCTTTGAACTTGTAAGTAAGCTTGGGAATACTGTGTGAACCGGTTTAATATGGCACCATATGCAAAACCTTATATTTCAACAAATGTTTTAGATGAAATTGTAAATTGAATGTCAATGCTGCTTCTCTGTATCCGTGTATACAGCTGGAGCCCCGTCTCCCTCAGTACGTATCACAACTTTACGGGTGGCGGAGGTTACCCAGAATGCTGTGCGACTTGGCTGGACTCCACTGCCTGGCGCCACAGGATATATTCTACGCTGGAGAGATGAGACAGGTGAAACATGTTATTATATGTGTTATAATTCATTTCTTTAAGACTCCTGCCTGCTCTACAGTCCTATAATTTGAACTGGTTCACATCTCTCAGATATTGGTCGAGGCTTGTCTGTCACGCTCCCTGCTGCGTCCAGCTCTTACCAGGTGAATGGGCTGCGTTTGGGTCGTCGTTACCGCTTTACCGTGCAGCCAACCTTTGAAAATGGATTGGGAACTGAAAGCTCTGCTGATGAACGCACTGGTAACACACCAGCATAACCTTTTTTATATATTTACCATACCTATAAATACCCTTCTGATACCGTACTTACCCCTACAAACTTATCTGTTCGCAGTGTGTGTGGGTGGGCGTCTCGATGTGGTGTTTCTGGTGCCGGCATCTACTGATCGGATTAGCCTCGCAAAACCACTGCGCGAACTCCTCACAAGTGCAGCAGGGTCGCTCACTACTATCGGACCCCGAGACTCTCAGGTAAGTCTCAAACCAGAGTTGTTGGGAGGTACAAGGCATCTTTAGTCTACTGCCAATATCTTGATTATTTTCTGCCTGTTTCAGGTGGGAGTTGTAGTATATGGTTACAGACCCAAAATATGGTTCCTGCTTAATCGCCATAGCAGGTCTGACACACTTCTTCAAGAGATCCAGTCCACACCGTTTGATGAAACCCCCGGGAATAACATTGGTCAGTTTCTTACTCTCTGATAGATATCTTATTCTGTTCGGTGTGTGTGTGTGTGTGTTTTCAGGAGTTGTGATATTGTCTGTCTCCCTCTGCAGGTGAGGCGGTGACATACACCAGGCAGTACCTTCTGACCCCCACAAGTGGACGGAGACCGAGGGTCCCTGGTGTCGTTGTCATCATCGCTGACAAACGATCAGCTGACAACCTGACTCTCGCAGCCAGCAGTCTCAGGGCTACAGGTGCGCTGGAGAAGACCAACAATCCGTCACACTGCAATCATCTGTGAATGAAACGGGGTTTGCTTTAACCTGGTGGGATGTAACTACCTGCACCCACCAGATCACTATAGTTGGCTTCATCTTGACGATTTAGTTTCAAGATTTCAGCCACAGAAGTGTATGTAATTTGAATAAAAGAAATATTAATAAATTGTATTAAGTCACTAACCCTGTGACAGACTTAAACACTGAAACAAGCTGAAAAACCTAGAAAATATTTTTGTACATTTGTCTTCTTCTGAATTCAAAAGAATTTCAACTGTATGTAGACACACTTTACACTGACAGCAATTCTTCGTACACTACACATAAAATTCTAAAAAGCCATCTCTGTTCTGTGATTAAAATGTGTGTTTTCCCGTGCGCGCGTGTGTGTGTGCAAGGTGTGACAGTGTTAGCAGTGGGTATAGACCAGGCGAATACGGAGGAGCTGCGTCGGTCAGTGACGGACGGCAGCACCCAGAACATGCTGTATATCCGTGATGCATCGCAGTTTGACACCGTACATAGTGAACTGGCAGACTTACTTTGTGGCATTGCCAGAATACCAGAGGTAAGAAGAAACCTGGAAAATGCAGATATTTATAATCTTGTTTTACAAGCTTGCCATGATCTGTCATTGAAATAGTAATGCCTAGTGTTTCTGTCCTTGTTTAGGTAGGTCCAGGTCCAGAGCAGTGTAGCGTTCAGTGCCCTCAGGTGAGTTCTCTAACTGTACTTTCATACTGAATTCAAACCTTTGAGCCAGTGATAATAATCAAAACGTCCTGATTTCTAAATTTCAACTTCCCAATTTCTTTAGGGTGAGAGGGGAGATCGGGGTGATAAGGTACAGTGCAGACATTTGTTAAATGTTTTACCACTCTCCTTGTAATTTGTATTTTCAGCTCTTAAGGTGCCATCTTTTTTGTTTGAATCCACAGGGTGACAGAGGTAGAGATGCTGCAGATGGACGCAAGGGAGATGCTGTGAGTCCTTTATTAACACTGACCTATTAACAGCAATGTACTGATTTTTGATTGGACATACTAATGTGTGTGTGTGTGTGTGTGTGTGTGTGTGTGTGTGTGTGTGTGTGTGTGTGTGTGTGTGTGTGTGTGTGTGGTGAAGGGTCGTGATGGTGTGCCTGGGAGGGAAGGCCCCAGAGGACCTGAAGGACGTCCAGGTCCACCAGGCCAAACTATCCCTATTGACCCCTCAGGGGGGGGGAAAGGAGAAAAGGGGGAGCGAGTGAGTAAATCTAAGGCCATACCAAACTATACAAACGTCCCGAATGATGACTGATGTAACTGATGCAGTTTTTTGTTCAGGGTTTTCCAGGCATTGATGGGACTCCAGGGTTGCCAGGACGATCAGGTTCCCCTGGAAATGCAGGGCTCCCAGTGAGTACACGGACCATCATCAATTAATCTATGTCGTATTAGCAAAGAGCAGAGGTTTTCAAAGTAGGAGGCGTGCATCCCCAGGGGGCTCCGAACAGTTTCAGGGGAGGCGCATTAAATAGAAGTTTTAAAATATTACATTACTTGTTATATTAGTTTTAAAATATCACATAGAATAGCCTAAATGTGCGGGATTTGGTAAACGACATACGGTAGCTTTTGGGAATTTTACTGTGTTTTCCACTTTCCCAGATTCAGAAACTAATAACTGGATAGACCCTTTTTATGTATTTAGTGTAGTGTGAAGTTATGTCAAACAGCAATATGAGACCATCTTGGCTCAATTGTGGAGTATCTATGGGATCAAATATTGCTATCATGATCCTATAGGCATCCAGGAATTGACAGAGTAACTAAGCAAGTAAACAAAGAGGGGGTGAGGCGGTACCCTTTTCCAAGCAAGCTTTGTCTGAGGGAAAGCCCACAGTCTCTTTTGAGACCCCTGACGTAGAGGTAACAACATGTTTTTATGTCTGCAGGGTATGCAGGGCCTGCCCGGTGTCAGAGGAGATCCAGTGAGTAACGCGTTCTCCTGATCTACAGAGTTGTTCGGTGGATATTTGTATACAAATTACAGTGATTGTATGTTGTGCTTATACTTTTATTTAATTTTTTCTAGGGTGGACTAGGTGGAACTGGGTCACAAGGGTCAAAGGGCGGTAAAGGTGAAAGGGTGAGCGGAGCGATCATTTCTAACCTTTCTCCCACCTCACAAGTGTTTGTAGTTTCTTTGTGCCAGTTTGAAAGAGACATAGATCAAAGGTGTGTGTGTGTGTGTGTGTGTGTGTGTGTGTCTGTCTGTCTGTCTGTGTGTCTGTGTCTGTCTGTGTGTCTGTGTCTGTCTGTGTGTCTGTCTGTGTGACTGTGTGTCTGTCTGTGTGTCTGTCTGTGTGACTGTGTGTCTGTCTGTGTGTGTGTCTGTGTGTCTGTCTGTGTGTGTGTCTGTGTGACTGTGTGTCTGTCTGTCTGTGTGTCTGTGTGTCTGTGTGTCTGTGTGTCTGTCTGTGTGTCTGTCTGTCTGTCTGTGTGTGTGTGTGTGTGTGTGTGTGTCTGTCTGTGTGTCTGTCTGTGTGTTTGTCTGTGTGTGTGTCTGTCTGTGTGTCTGTGTGTGTGTCTGTCTGTGTGTCTGTCTGTGTGTGTGTGTGTCTGTCTGTGTGTCTGTGTGTCTGTCTGTCTGTCTGTCTGTCTGTCTGTGTGTCTGTGTGTCTGTGTGTCTGTCTGTGTGTGTGTGTGTGTGTGTGTCTGTGTGTATGTCTGTCTGTGTGTCTGTGTGTCTGTCTGTGTATCTGTCTGTCTGTGTGTCTGTCTGTGTGTCTGTATGTCTGTCTGTGTGTCTGTCTGTCTGTCTGTGTGTCTGTCTGTCTGTGTGACTGTGTGTGTCTGTGTGTTTTTTGTTGGACATACTAATGTGGTGTCCATATATGTGGTTCTTTGATGATGCTTCAGGGTGAACCGGGCTCAGCTATAGGAGGAGGGGGTCTTCCAGGGAGGAAAGGAGAGGCAGGCATCCCGGGAATACCGGTAAGAACAACTGGAGTGACTTTGACCCCCGTCCTCCTTGTGCAGAGAAAAACATCCACAGAAAATCGTTTGTCCCTGTGACCATAAAATATTTTAATCGTTAAGGACAACCACGTTTTGCAGCCAGCTTGCTACCACAGCATTTTATATCCAGTGTTTCCCCTACCATTGTCTTGGAGGGGCGCCCCTCCGTCACACGGTGAGCACCCCTCCAAAGCAGTAAACCTGGGGGAAACACTGATATACTTAACATTGATTCAGTCCTCGCCATCAAGTAGCCTGATGCTTATTTTAATGTAGCTTATATTGTGTATTGTATTTTAATGTGTCCTATCTGGATGTAATAGGATGCGTTTGTACCATTTTAATAGCAGATTTCGCCGGACAAATCTCTGTCTTTTGCAGACAATAAAGTATTTTCTATTCTATCCTACATTTGCTTTGTATGGCAACATTTATCCTAAATGACCGTCCATACTGTCATCTGTAAATTGATGTCCAGCTGCAGAAGAAAGGCAGTGTGTAGCTGTTTTGGATGTGTTAAGTCATTTCTGCATAGTAACCAGTGTTTGTGATGCGTACTAAGGGTACTCATGGTCAGCCGGGCAGCGACGGGACCAAAGGTGGCCTCGGCTGTTCCGGGGACACCTGGTCAGGATGGTCGCCCAGGTATACCAGGAACACCAGGACACTCCATCAAGGTTAGCCTCATCCCCTGCTTCTCTCCATTTCACGCAATTTAGAAAGTAACTTCAGTATGGTATCAGCTCTTACAGAGTTTATTTTGAAAATACACCTGTCTCAAATACTAGCCTTAGTGGGCTCGTAAGAGAGAGCACTCCATCACTCCCTAACTGAGATAAAATGATTCACTCTATCGCCCAAATTCTGACGTTGTGCAAGTGACAAATCAACACTAGCCGTCTTTGAAACTGCCGTAAGCATCTTTCTGCCCTGATAAAGCTGGATCTACCGATGTTAGATCGCTTGCTGCTGTCACCCCTTTGGCATTTGAGAATGACATATAACACCAGCTCAGTGTGCCATGTTCAGTTTACTAATGTAATCATAATGGAAACAGAATTTCTAATTATTCACTGCCAATTGGTGCTTAAAACATGCATATGTATGCATATTCAGGCGGTTTTGCTGAACATTTTACAGACATTACATTTACAAGAACTCATTTTACAGTCTTCAATACATTGACAATTCTGTTATTTTGTTATTTTGTCATCTTTAATGTTGTTATGTTAACTGCACTCTATTCAGATTATTGTAGTGGCAGATGTGGTTTTGAAATCTTTGACAAAAGTCTATGTGTCCTGTCATTTAGATTTCCACATACTATAAAAATAGTTTTCTCGAGGAGCTTTTGAGTCTTTAATGAATCCTCAATGGAGTCTTGAGGACTGCACCCTCTGCTCCAAGATGAGCATGTTATTGTCAGACTCATGCACTTGGTGGTAGCATTGAGCCACTTACCTCTTTCTTCAGTGGAGGCCCAGGAATTTACTGTATGTGCCAGGAAAGGGTAGTTGTTGTTACACAATATCATTTTAAGTGTATATTTTTAATTTAGAAAGTCAGGTATTTTATAAAGATCTTAATGATTTTATTTAAATGTATTTCCATAGAAATTTGAGAAAGGGGACTCCATACAGACTTCCCTTTTTTATATAGTTTCCACTGCATCCAAAATAAACTGTTTAAATATGTATTAGTTGAGACAGACTGATGGTGTTTCTAGTGAATATCTGTGAAGGAAGATTCTCTGGAAACGTATATGAATCACTCTGTTTAATATTATTTTTGGTGTATTGATTATCACACTCAGCAAACTATTACACCAGTTTTAATTCCTCAGTAATATAAACAATGGTTTTCTGTAGATGAAGAAGAATGACCAATTACTTATTTTATATTATGTCACTCATTTAGTTTTCCTCTTATTAGTTTGCCTTTAATGTTGAGATATGTTTCCTATCAACAATATTCAGCATTCTCTCTCTCTCTCTCTCTCTCTCTCTCTCTCTCTCTCTCTCTCTCTCTCTCTCTCTCTCTCTCTCTCCTTTGTCACTCTCTCTTGTCTCTGTCTCTGTCTCTCTGTCTCTCTCTCTTTCTCTCTGTCTCTCTCTTTCTCTCTCTCTGTCTCTCTCACTCTCTCACTCTCCCTTTGTCGCTCTCCCTTTGTCTCACTCTCTCTCTCGCTCTCTCTCCCTTTGTCTCTTTGTCTCTTTCTCTGTCTCTCTTTCTGTCTCTCTTTCTCACTCTCCCTCTGTCTTCAGGGAGACAAGGGCAGCCTAGGAGATAGGGTGAGTCACACCATCACAAGCTTGTCCCCTCACTGCAGAAATATCCCGAGGAGCACCCAAGCATAATGATTCTCAGCTCTTATCTCTCTTTGCTGACAGGGACCTCCAGGAGTTGGCAGCGGGGTGGCTGTGAAGGGCGAGAAGGGCTCCCCAGTAAGTGCTGTCAATCATTGACTATGTGCTGACATGTTTAGTTTTCAGATGGACTCTGAATGTGTGCATGTGGGGGTGTATTTTGCATTTACTAATTGCATTTTTATTATCAGGGTACTCCAGCACTTCCAGGGGCTCAGGGTCTTAGAGGGCCAGCAGGATCACAGGGCAGCAAGGGAGACAAGGTAGCTGCAGATTGATTCAGTGTGTGAGTGTTTTGAGCATGTGAGGTGTTTATCTCAGAGTAATGGCTTTTGGTTGGTTTTCAGGGCGATGGTGGTGATGGGGCGCCTGGACCTCCAGGCAGGCAAGGAGAGCCTGGCGACAGGGTAGGTTGAACACAAAGGCTGATGTTACGATGATGAGTCTGTTTTTTTTGCACAATCTAAATACTGTAAGTACTAAGAAAGCACTGACAGCACATACCTCTGCTACGCCTGCACAATCCTCGTTATACCCATCACAATTTCAAAACTGACAACCGCACAGATTTTTGGAGAATACATACATCCTGAGACTTCTAGCTAACGGCAGTTATGTTGTGGTCATTTGAATTCATCGTAATGCTGTAGTGCCATCTATAGGCAGAATGCCATCACATTTAGCAGGATCTCACAAAGTGGCTTTGTGCATATGCCATTTAAATAAGACTACAAGCTAAACATTTATAGTCATTTATGTT
Organism: Cottoperca gobio; assembly: GCF_900634415.1. Classification (NCBI taxonomy): domain Eukaryota; kingdom Metazoa; phylum Chordata; class Actinopteri; order Perciformes; family Bovichtidae; genus Cottoperca; species Cottoperca gobio. Next base: position 18,102,129 of record NC_041359.1, read on the forward strand.
AACGAGGCTATACAATCTTTGTAAAACAGTTAAAGGAAAATGCTGTGGAATTTAAATCTGGAGTGTGGGACTTTTATATATAAATGAACATCTGTTGAATTCAAGCCCTCGCCAAAAGAGTTCACACTTCGCTGGTTAAGTGTATCACTGCCAGTATACTGGAGTAGTGGTGTCTGACGTCTGTGGAGACTTTCCCGCGCTTTGGTACGTATGCCAGCTGGTGAGCTCGCTGCATCGCCCCCGCTCTCTTTAAGTCTTCCCATGCAATGTCTTTGATTTTAATTCCTCCTTTGAATGCCGAGTTTCTTTTTTTATCTATAGCATCCAGTACAGAAATGTAGTTTCCGCCGTACTCCCGAGCCGCTGCCGCCTCGTCGATATGGTCTCTCCCGTATGGTAATCTCTCTCACTGCCAGAGGGGGAGACAAAAGTTCCACACTCCAGCTTAAAAGAAACCCTGCATAAATAACTTTTCCAGGGTCATGCACATATGTTATGTATTCCATCTGTTTCCATAATGCATGTCATAGGATATGTAACCTATATGGATATATGCATGTTTTTCTTTTAGCATACCATACAAGCAAGGCAAAGGAAACACAAATATGAGTCTGTCCTAACAAGTTAGGAGTTGCGAGCAAAGGTATGAAGTGCTTTATAAATGACCAAAACGTGTCGCTATCACAGTCAACACTTTTGCGTACCGTGTCCCTACTTTCCACCTACTTTCACTGAAATGTGTCATTTTTGAGATTCTCTGCTAAATAACATGAATGGACAGGACTAAAACATAACCTTGATGGAATCAATACATTTATGATCAAGCATTTTGTTCATGTCTTCCAGGGTCTCCGTGGCCCTCCAGGAGAAATCAGTGTCAAGGTAAATTGAAGTTAAGAAGCATCACCTGTTGTAATCTGTTTACAGAAGAATGATCTCTGTCACTCTCTATTCTGACAGGGTGACCGAGGACAGGGAGGTGAGCCTGGATCGCAGGGAGACAGGGTGAGTACTGTAATGAGAGCGAATCAGACAAGTATGTGCATGTCTGGGTTTCTATATGTGTGTGAGAGTGTGTCGTAAGTGTGGGTTTTATAGGTGTAATGACTATGGTCTATATTCATAGGCATGGCACCAGGTAGTAGTGCATTTTACCACTGCAAAGAGCATAACAAAATAAAAGATCAAAATGTGATGATATTAACAACATTCCTGAGCCAGATGTGTGTCTAATCAATCGTACGTACTGTAGGTCTGTTCCTTTTGAGAAATGTTGGTTAGAAATGGGTGGAGACGCAGCAGGCTGTTGCTATTCTTCAATCCAGTAAAGATATGATGACAAGAACTTGTTTGTACCTGAACTTTTTTTTTTGGATGAGATGAGACGTCTGTGTGTGCAAGATTATGTTCATAGTTGTGCACATGAAGTGGAAATGTTGTAATGGGAATCCCTCAACTTTACCCAAATAATCCAAACCATCAGTAACTGTAGCATATTTACAGTAGGATCATTTTAAAAATCACACAATGTACTGCAGTGATACTCGACTCAATACAGATACAGATCAAATACAGGGTGCTGTTGGCCCGTCTACCATTTCTTAATTTACAATGAAAATAAATTGATTCACAATGGGAAATGTGAATAAGGTGCCAGAGTGAATGAAAACACATCAACATAGACTAATATTGCTTGTTTATATAATTAAAAATAGGCCCTGAATGTCTGTTATGTGTTCATAAACTGGCCCGCGGGTAAAGTAGGTTGAGTATCACTGATTGTTTATGCAACAAGATCAGTCACTCTTTTCTGTGAGATGCAGTAAATCAGATCAAATAAGAGGGAAGAGATCTAGAACAAGACCTGGAAAGACTCCAGACACAACCGTCACAGAACATTCAGTCTGACTTGAAAACAATCTGTGAATCTGGACGTGTGTCTCTTTGTAGGGGGAGCGAGGACCGGCTGGTGAAACTGGGGAGAGAGTGAGTACAGCAGTGCTGGTTTAGTTTTTAACTTAGATAAGTTCAACTGTTGACATCCTTTCCTTTTTAGTGGGATTGTGTCCTGTTATCTGAATAACGTTGTCTTGCAGGGGGACCCAGGGAAGCCGGGCCTCGCAGGAACATCGGGGTTGAGAGTGAGTGACAGACTTCCATGTAGTATTGGCTGATGGCATCGGTGTGCCTTTTTGTTTCACATTTCCTGCATGGTCTGACTGTTATAAATGCAGAGAGGGGTCTCATGAATGAATCTTTCCATTTGTCGTCAGGGTTTACCAGGACCCAGTGGAGCGTCAGGAGAAAAGGTGAGACTGATCAAATTAACTGTATTCATACGAGAAGCAGCAGGTCAATAGGAACGTGATTCCATCACAGACAATCTCATAATCTGATTTAATGAATTTCCAAGCAAAGATGAAAGAACAATTTCACACGTCTGTTCCCAGGGAAACGAAGGTGCACGCGGGGAGCCCGGCAGAAGTGTGAGTTATCAGATAAGGGAAAAAATCATGACATATATGAATTGATCTGTCCTTTCATTGTGATGTGCACTTAATGTCTGTCAGTCTTTGCCCGTGATGATGAAACCGTATTATTCAAATCATGCAGGCTCCCAGTTTTCCCGGGAAGAAAGGTGAACAGGTAACCTAGCCAATTCTGTTCTCACGAAAAACATTTAATTTCAACAGCTCACTGTTCCTTCACTCTGATGCGTTTTCTCTCCCGTGCTGTTCTCCCACAGGGGGACCGAGGCCTGTCTGGTTCCGATGGGTCGAGGGGAGACAAGGGAGATGCGGGACAGAGAGGAGACAAAGTGAGCAACCCGAGGATGATGATGCTCTAGAAGATATGGAATTGTTTGTGGTTGACTTGCAGTCTAAATTACAACTCCTTCTTCTTTATTTTGCAAGGGGTCTCCAGGGTCAGGGGGGTCAGCTGTTGGATCCAAAGGAGAGCCGGGAGAGAGAGTAAGTTCACAGCGTAACACCTCTTTTATCAGAACAACAAATGGCACATCATAATGTTTACAGCTGCTGTGATATATTCCTGCCAATAACGTCTATTATTTATGAACCATTCACTAGTCAAACCAAAAATACATCAAACATGTGCTCTTCCCTCAGGGACTTACTGGTAATAGTGGAAGGCCGGCTGCCAAGGTGAGATGCCTGCTGTGTTTTATGTGCGTGTTTCTAGGCCTTTCTGTTTTTTTTCTGTTTGTCAAACGGGTCTTATTACTGTTCTTTAGGGGGACGCAGGTGAACCAGGAGAGAGGGGGGAGAATGGGCGGCCAGGAATCCCGGGAAAGCCTGGTCTTCCTGGGAAAGAGGTGAGACCGGTGTATGTGACGTGGCAACGTTCAAATCTTAACTGGGACAAGTAACACAATTCAATCTTCAACAATAACTACTCCCCACACCTTTTTCAATATCCTCTTAGACTTCTCCACGTACAGTAGGACATAGGGCTGGGCCATAATTAAATGACAGCTTTTCCTTTGTCCCAGCTTCTCTGATATAAGGATGTGCTGCTTTTCTCAGTTGTTATGCCTTCGTGCCAGCGACAGGCGAGGCATGCTTTTGGGTTGTCCGTCTGTCCATCTGTCCCGTTCTCATGAACGCGATATCTCAGGAACGCCTTGAGGGATACGTGACCGTGACCGTACAAAACTATTTTTCTGGCATACCTTCAAGTTATGACAATTTCACACACGTGTAGTGGGATAAAATGATGAAGTGATTACATTTTGGACGGACATGTAAACTGCAACATGACTAGATGGCGGAGACATGCAACCACGAGGCGTATTCTCTAAGATATCATCGTTCAACTGAATATCTTTGCACTGAAGATGTCTCTGAAGATCTCTGGGAAATTGCGACACTTTTCACAAATTTGTAACGTTTTATCGACCAAACGATTAGTGAAAGTTACTGTTAGCTGCAGTCCCAGTGATCTTATCACGTTATCATGTTTTTCTTTTTACACAGGGAAGGAAGACATTACATTGTACTATTGAAAACATTAAGTCGAGCAGTTATTGTTTTTGTATGTTGCTCTCAGTGCTGCCTGTCTTTTTTCTGCTCCTTCCAACATGCATCTCTTTCTAATGATGCCATTTTAGAGGTAAAAGCAACACTTTGTGTGCATGACACAACATTTTCAGCAATTAATTTTGCATATGTTCTCTGACCCTCTACTCACGTTCCTGTTTTACGGTTTCCTCCCAGTTAAAATATATACATAATTATTATTATGTTTTATAGGGAGGCGGAGGAGAGAAGGGGGATGAAGGCACACCTGTAAGTATGATCTCTTCCTCTTATTGATGTCATCTAACGTCCACTCTCTTCATAAAAAGTGTGTTTATTTAAAAATAATATTGTGTACATGTCACTGCAAATACCTCTTGTTATAAACTTGCTTTTCATCAGGGGGAGTCTGGACTTCCAGGGAAATCAGGAGAAAGAGGACTGAGGGTAGGACAAGTGTCTGACACATTTTAGAGCCAAGAATTATTCTAACATTTGAAAACTACCATGGTACATTAACAGAAAGTTAAGTTAACGGACATTCTTTATTGACCCTCCCCTTAGGGACTGGCTGGTCAGTCAGGACGTCTAGGAGAGAAAGGAGACATGGGAGACCCAGGAGAGCACGGACGAAATGTGAGGCACACATTTATGTGTTATCATACAGACAGCTTTTCAATATGCTCTTGTGCTTCTGCACTGAAGCCTTGAGAGAAGAAACCGTGAGGAGGCTCAGCTGCTCAGCATACTTATTGATCTGTGTTTGATCATAGGGCAGCCCTGGACCCGCGGGACTGAGAGGAGAGCAAGGAGAACTGGTTAGTCCTCTGCTTTATTTTTAAAAAGTGCTTATATAACTTTATATCTACTGTTAGTGGATTCACATATTTCACTCTCTTATTCAAGGGACCCGTAGGGCCTCCAGGACCACCAGGGAAAGTGGTGAGTGTATCACACTGTATTGTATGTTTAAAACATAATGAACCATAATTATAATTAATAAACCGTTTTGATCAAAGTAAACTAGAGTTAGGAATTACAGTCTGCAGCTTCTTCTTACCATTGAAAGAAACGTCCGACCACCAAAATTCAACCTAATTCTGCTAACGTGTGTGTTCTCCTCAACAGGCTGACGCCCAGGGCCAGCTGAAAGGAGACAGAGGAGAGGCGGTATGTACTGTACCTGTGAAGAGCTTGTGGAAGAACTCCTAAAAAAAGGTCACGGTTAGCTCAAAGTTACAACTTACATCATTTTGAATTCCAGGGCATAGCTGGCGACCCAGGAGAGCACGGCGGCAAAGGTCAGAAAGGCGAAGCGGCGACTCCCGGAGCTCCAGGCCTACGAGTGAGTTTGCCTCATTCTTGCAATTTGTAAATGCTTCTGTGAGCATCTGATAAGTCACCGTACAGTATATGCATCTGTATGCACACTGACCCCTTTCTTTGTTGATTTGGTATGCGTGACTGATGATCCTTCGTGACTTCTCGTTCTTTCCCTGCTGCCTATTAAGGGTCCTGAGGGACAACGGGGACCTGCAGGCACAAGAGTGAGTTTGCGTTCTGTCACTGCTTCTCTGCTTCAATTGTCATAACAAGATATCTGTAAACACTAGGACAGTATTGACTAATTGGATATTTTGACCAGTCCAGTAAGATTTCTTTAGTCGATCTCGGCATTTTTTTATACTTTTGTCAAACTGAATGCTTTATTTCCAAGAAACTTATGAGCACATCTTTAAAGAGGTTCTTTCGCGTGATTCTTCGTCCAGAATCAAGGACAGTCGACTAAGAATTCCAGCCCTTGTAAATAACTTAATCGCTCATTTCCTTTGACACACATTTAACCCTTCACTTCTAATGTTTCCAGGGTGATGCAGGGGAAAGAGGAGCGCCGGGAGAGAAGGTTTGAAATCAATCAGTGTGGCAGGTCCTCACAATCTTACCTACTGAACACCATGTCATTTTATCAATATCTTGCTGTGCTTCATTCCTCTGGATTCTGTTTACCACACAGTCGATTCCCAGTGGGATGGCAGAAATCTTCACTGCCAAAAGTTGAATCCAGCCACTTAAACTGTTCTCTTACTGTAATTTTAAATGTGGTTTTCTAACTGTAAACATCTGTGTGATCAGGGAGAAAGAGGAACATCCGGGTTAGATGGACGTCCTGGTCTAGATGGTAAACCAGGTGCTGCTGGACCACCTGGTCAGAGGGTACAGTTTATGCCATCTTTTCCCCAAACTATTAAACACATTGTTTGTGGACTCACTGGTGTATGTGTGCAGCTCACACAATGTATTTGTTTCTGTTACAGGGGGATTCTGGGAAACAGGGCGATCCTGGGAGAGATGTGAGTTTAATCCTTCCTGAGTCGTATTAGTTATTAGTTGCTGATATTTTCATGTCATGCTCACTTTACTTGTGAGATTTGTAATTGTTTAGGAAATAGAATTTTTATCATATTATCTCAATTCTGTATTAAACACGTTATTGATAAAAACATATCTGCTCCTGAATTGCATAAATGTGCACTTTATGCGTACATGCTGCAGAGGGCACTGTGGAGATGTTAAACTTCAGTCTTCACTCCCGTGGCCAGTTGTATAAGCCGACTGTAGGGAACGACATCTCCAGGCCAGACTTTTATATAATATTGACCATAATAATCATTCTGAACTGCTCAATTTACAGTTTAAATCCCATTTCAAGGGGCAGACACATGACTGCTCTACTACTGCTGCTGTACATCCAAAACAAATTGCAGTTGCCATTTCTGTCATGTCTGCTAAGTGTCACTACTAAATTATTCATTTCAAACTCTCTTTTTAACTGTCCTCACATCCCCACAATACAGTGCAACACGTGAGCAAATCTAAATCAGTTTTAGCTTAACTGGCAGGTAGTCTAAATAAAAGTTAGATAAAAACATTCACTGTGATGTGCGTTTGTTTGATTGTCCAGGGTTTACCGGGACTTAGAGGGGAGCAGGGCCCCACGGGGCCTGTTGGGCCTCCAGGCACGGCAGGAACACCTGTGAGTTCACACACCCAAACAAAAACCTTTTATATCTGTATTTATATATATATATACATCTTATTCTATAATCCTTTGTTGTTATATTTCAGGGTAAAGCAGGTGAAGATGGCAAACTTGGTTCTCCTGGCAAAATGGTAACTCCTTTTATGATGGCTTTTTATTTTTCAATGCTTGAGGTTAGATCGAGTACAACAGCAAATCATCAGCCTCGACATACAGGTGTACCGGACATGGATCATTTTTAAATAAGTATACAAGCATAATATTCTTGTTTACCCACTCAGACTATTACATAGGAATACAGGTTACAGTTACATCCGATGGCACATGATCAACTCCAGAACAAAAGTGTTTCACATCTGGGCAGTCCCATATTATACTTTGTTATTATTACAAAGTATGCAAATGGGTGTTGGACAGATCTGGAATCGGAAGCGTTTCCTGGGATTCAAATGAAGTCTGTGGAAACATTTTAAATGAATCATTTGATAGTAATTGTTTCGGAATGAGAGGGCCACATTTTCCTAAACTCGAGTAATGCCAGTTCACACATTCCCGACCTTGTCAATCCCGTTGATGGACATGTAGGTATTGGATTCAAACACCTCACAATTGGGTTAAGTAATTATATAATTAAGGAGTGGATGTACGGGAAGAGTATTTTTCCCTGGAGCTCCGTGAGCTTGAATTACTGACCTTATTTTAGAACATTTAGAAAATGTTTAGCAAAAGTTTTCTCAAGGGAGCGAAGCATAAAATATATATAATATAACTCCAATATAGCTGATTTACTTCAGCATCTTAAATGTAACAAAAACTCTCCCCGACATACTGTAATATTACATGTTGGAACCTTTTTCTTAGTGGCATATGAATCTTGTTCACTGCTGTTTGTTTTTTCTCTCGTTCTCGTTCTCTTCTTATTTGGTAATGGCCTTATAAATAAAGCAGTGAGGGCATTTATTTTGGGGTCGGCTGCATAATGGCTGTCTTAAGTGAGTCTCTAAAGCAATGGTACTGAATTATCTGAGTGCTCCTGGAGCAGACCGGCCATTATTCAGTTTGTTTGTTCGTCCCTAATGCATTTTGTTGTGACTTATAGGGTGAGGATGGTGTGCCCGGTGAAGATGGGAGAAAGGTTTGTGGCTGTTTGTCAATTTATACGATCATCTGGCCATAAATAAAACTTTAAATTGACCAACAACAATCTTTTGGCAAATTTCCGTGACAAATCTATAAACTTTTTTCCCTCCGAGATCGTCCTATGAATGTTGTCATGTAAAATGATCTGTTGAAGTGTAGCACTGTGATAAAATACTTGTGATTTATTAAGTTGCACTGTTTTAATACTATAGGACACATCATGTAAAAACAGCAAACACAATTGACTCAAGAGCAATAATAAAAATAAAATCAAACAATACTTTAGTGTCTATTTTAGAAATTGTTTATAAAGATTGTGCTTATTATGTCTGTATGTATTTTTGAATCTACTGTCTTTAATCTGCAGGGTGACAAAGGAGAATCAGGAGGAGCTGGAAGAGATGTCAGTGTTTCCAAATCTCCTTTTACATCATTATCTCTTTGTGTTTTGTTGTCAGTTTGTTTCAACGCTACATCCTGTCCTGTCAGCGTGCCCTATTCCCCCCCTCCCCCCCGCTTCCTGAATTGATCTTTGACTTTATTGTATTACATGTCAGCGTTCCTCCATTCTTTAAAACTTATCACTTCCCTACTCAAATGTGTATTTATCAACTGTAGTTTGCTCTGACATTGACATTACCATCACACTCTCACTCACTGCTGAATCAATAGGCTTCTAAGAAGCAGCTATATAAATTCTCTAGCCTCTGATGATCAAGCCTAGCCTTTAAGAAGGAGCCACTTCAGAAAGGAATCCAGAGAGGCACCAAATGTCAGAATGCTGTTTTCATGTGCAAATTCACATTAATTATCTCTAGAACATCAGTGGAGGGGTGGCAGTGGCCACCTGCTTTGACTTAATAGTTCAGCCTCTAATATAGCGCATGAGGAAGTAACCCTGCGTAGAAAGAGTCTCAGTTGTGTAATAGAATGTGTTTTCCAGGGTCGGGACGGGCAGAAAGGAGACCGGGGCCTTGCTGGCCTTGTCGGACCCTCTGGCCCTTCGGGGCCTCCTGGAGTACCTGGCAGCATTGGTCCTCCCGGACAGGTGCTGCTAACATAGACACATTTGAAATACATTATGAATGGAACTAAAAGTTTATCATCTTTACTTAACAATACGCCGTCGCTGTCTCTCAGGTGGTGTACACTAAAGGAGTTCAAGCGACACCAATCCCAGGCCCGCCGGGGCCTGCAGGAACCCCTGTGAGTATGCATGACTTTGCAGCATTCATGCAGACATTGTTGATAATTACATTCTTGTAATGCATATTAAGCGCTGTATGCGAGGAACGACAGGGACCTCCAGGAGCTAATGTGCATTAGTGGAAGATAAAATCATTATACACAAACAATTTCCTCTACATGTAATTATATTTTAATATGATTGTGTGTCCTTTTGCATACTACCATAAAAAAAATAAACGTCTGAATTTGTTGCCTTACTTTTTTTAATGCAATAATAATAATATTTATATTTACGCTGGCAACGCTTTCTATTTAAATCATTAATTATTACATGATATTAAAAATTTCAGTTTTTCATGATAAGCAAGCTAATGTTAGCTAGCAAATGTTAGCTAGCTAATGTTAGCTAGCTAATGTTAGCTAGCTAAGTGTCAGCAGCGTTAGACTGTTGTAGGTCAACACCGACCGCTTGATCATGAATTATGTTTTGACTTTCAGGCAATTAGAAAGATGGGCATAGCAAATAAGATTTCAATATGTTATATTATTATAAATTATACTTCATAATAATACACATGCACAATAGTACTTTTATTTTAGTATTTCCTTTTAGCATTTTACCTCACCGTCCCTTCAATCTGCAGAGGCCCCCTGGCGGCCCCCACTTTGAAAATCTCTGCTCTAGTTGAGATGTAGATCTCGTGTGGTAATGTTGTCTCCAGCAGCAGCGATCTCCCACATGTAGCAGCAGAGATGTGTTTTTATCTGTCCCTGTATGCTACTGCGGCCCCCCCCAGTCTTATCTCTTGATGTTTTTATCATTGTCCTTGCTCTGTCCTTCAGGGCGTACCTGGGATCCCTGGAGCTGTGGGTGGCAGAGTAAGTCCTAGTCTGTATTGGTCTCAGCTTGCTTTAGTTTAGTAACCATTTAGTCATGTTCTTTTTACCACTTACCTTTCTTTCTTCCAGGGGGATAGAGGTCCATCTGGCCTCAAAGGTGACGATGTAAGTTGAACGTCCATCCCTACTGTATTCTGTGTTGAAAGTGTGACATGAGTGAGGTTTTATGTGTTTCGTGTTGACACTTTGATATCTTTTTATTGGCAGGGGGACCCAGGAGAGGACGGAGCACCGGGCAAACCTGGTACAACAGTGGTAAGACGTCAGCACATTACCTTCAGGTGGAATCATTTATTGTCAATATTCTTCATCTCTGTTGTCTGTTTGTGTATTTCTCTTACCAGGATGTACAGAAGGCTCTGGCCAACTTTGGCATCCAGGTATGTTGACTGCCACACAATTAGGATTTTATTGAATGATTCTGTAATATTTTAGTTTGTTGAGCCTTCAACGCTGAATAAATGTTTATAGTCTTCAGTATTTCATGTCATTTAAGAGCTATGAGCTGTATTTAAATGCGATAGATACATTTTCACATTGGATTTGAACAGATCGTAGCCTGATGATCCCTTTTGAAATGGAAATGTCTGTCCAACACATCAAATTTGTTTTTGATGGACAATTTTGATTGTTACTCTTTTCATCAATGCTTATTTCCTAAAGCCGTGCACCTACATGTAATGTGTGTATAACTACTTTCCCGCTAATGTTTGCACATTTCCTAAAACACCAAAATTGTCCTGGTTAGTATTCAGATATGAGTATTTAGTCAAATATAAAATGTCAAAATGAATTTGTGTTCATTTGAAAACAAACAGTAGACAGCTATTAGTAAGACCATTTTAACTGGATTTGTATTCATTCCTAATTGCCTTAATCTCAATTATTACTCATGTATCTATTATAGATATACGGATGAATATTTTATCACAATGGTCTTGCTAATAGAAAATGTCATGAAGACTTTTAATTTGTCCATTTGCTCTTGTAAGTGTCACCATATCATTTACAGCGTCTGGATGTATTTATAATTTGTCAATTAGTTTGAAAATAAAAGTGTCTTCCAGCCAGTAAAAGTGGATTAACAGAGATGCCATGGTCCAACATGGGATTGGCTCTTGGTTTATGGGCATTATAAAAATAGGACTGCAAGTAGTTCAAATCCATAGCAGCATGTGGGGTTAGATGTCGTAGACCAATGACAGACGTAGTTTATGACTGAATTGTCACTTCTTAGAATAAATATTGCCCTTACAGAGTTTGCTAACCTCATTTAATGTTCCTGCAGATGAAAAACTATCTCAATCCCTCAAAGCAAAACCATATATTTCAGAGTGTTTGTGCATTTTTGTGGCTGAAAGTTATGAAGCGCTTGCCAACCTTTTCCTTTTCCTCCCCTCCACACAGGTGTCTGATCTGAAGGCGGTTGTGGACAGGCAGGATATACAGCTGGCTCCTCCACCGCAGAAGGCAGTGAAAGGTGATAAAGGAGACGGCGGTGAACCTGGCCCGAGAGGACCATCTGGTGCAGATGTAAGTATGACTAAGGGGTTTTTCTTTTTTTCTTACTTGATGAAGACGATCAAAGCACTTCCAGATGGTGCACTCCATTTTGATGTTTAGTAAAATGTCTACTCAACATAATTTAGTTTAAAATGTAGATTTGTTTATCTCTTTACATTTCCTGTTGTGCACCAGGGTTCCCGTGGTTTTCAAGGAGAGAGAGGAGGAAAAGGGGATCAAGGGGAGCGAGGAATCGTGGGAGCATCTGGGCCTCCGGGTAGAGCCATTGGAGAGCGAGGGCCAGGGGGACCTCCGGGGCCCACTGGAGAGTCAGGCAAACCAGGAATACCGGGAATTCCTGGTCGAGCTGGGGAACTGGGGGAGGCTGGAAGACCTGGAGATAAGGTGAGTTGAGTAGAGTTCGGAAAACGAAAAAACTAAATATATTTCATGGACTGAACGTGATTCTGCTAATGTCTTGTTTATCTGCATTTTTAGGGGGATAGAGCAGAGAAAGGTGACAAAGGAGAATCTGTGAGTGTCCACATTACGGTTGTGAGAAGAAATTCATATTTTATGTAAACACTTCCATGCTGAACTCAAATGTTCTTCTGTTTATTAGGGTAAAATTGGGTTAACGGGACAAGCCGGCACACCAGGTCAAAAGGTAAAGGTCATCCTTTATATTAAAACAGTGAAACTACGAGACTCCACATTGTGTAAATATTAGATACACATGGAGTTCATAAGCATTTGTATATGTATGTACTGTAGGGAGCATCTGCTGACTCAGTACTGATTGGTACGACCGGGGTCAGAGGCCCTCCAGGAGTTGTAGGACAGAAGGGAGAACCGGGTGCTGCAGGATCTCCAGGAGCTCTAGGAGAACGGGTAAGATTTTCACTTGATACAAATAATACAATCACATATGTTATGTCATGCCCTGTCGCATGTTTTTAGATGCAACTGAGCTACTTTTAATGTGTCTCACAGGGTTTTGCAGGGTCTCGTGGTGATAAAGGAGACAGAGGACAGTCTGGAGAAAGCGGACGCGATGGCTCGCAGGTGAGCTGGCTCTCAGGTGTAATCTTGAGTAGAATATTGTAACAATCACAAACTCATAAAGTTATTTCTGGTGTTATTTTAGGGAACACCAGGAGAACCAGGAAAACCTGGTCAGGATGGGAAACCGGTAAGTGTAAAGTACTTGATGTGAACTAAGTTGTACTTCTGAAGGTGAAATTGACAATATGTGCTTTTGTTTTTTTAATAGAGCAATAGAGCATGATATAGTTTAATTATTAAGTGAATATTTCTTTCAACAGACTTGGTAAGTGTGTTTTTTTTTCTTATGAGAATAACAATACATAGTCAATCATATATAGTTAATAATGTATTAATTCTATTCCTGATTATTGTGTTTTTGCCTCAATTAATTTACAGTATTGTGAGATGTAAATATAGGAATTCTAATTCATATGAAAGACGTAATGCCCCCGCTCAGCTTTTTGAAACTACTAAACCAGCAGGATTCCAGTTAACATCAGAGGACACATTAAGGTTTTATCTTTTTCCTAACCATACTATATACAGTTACCACTAAAAGCCCAAACACAAATGATGTACTGTCTGTCATGATTGTGTGGTTGGTTGCAGGAATAAATGTAAAGAAAGGAGAGGAGAGGTATTAAGAACTTCCTCACACTTTTTCTTTTCCTTCCCTCCATGTTGGAGCAGGGCCCAACAGGGCCCGCTGGTCCTCGAGGCCAACCAGTGAGTAACCAATAACCCAGCAAAGAGGCTTCCTCTTAGGCTCTATCTTCAGAGCAAACCACCGGGTTGTCTGATGGAGCTCTCTTTTCCCCCTCTTGGACCGAGGCTTCATAGATCCTTAGGCAGTAACCTTTTGCAGCTGGGCGGCTAACACCTCTCTCTCTTACTTCCTCACGCTGCTCATAAATTTTCTGATCTCAGTCCATTTCCTTTTCTGTGTTGTTTGTTTCCCCTCTTCCAACCCACCTGTCCCCCCACCCATCTGTCCTCCACCTTCCTCTGTCTTTCATCCTCTCCAGGGCATGCCTGGGTTCCCAGGAGTTCTAGGCAGACCGGTAGGTTCTCTGCTGCTGGCTGGCATGCTTGAGCTCTGGAGGTGGGAGGGTTGGGAGAATCTGTCCCTGTGGTATTGGATCCAAAGCCTTAGAGATACTAGTCGGCTTTAGCTTAGGCAGGAAATAGCATAAAAGATGTATCCGCATTTAACAACAGGAGACTAGAACAACCTATTATCAGGATGCACACATCGTCATGTACCTCCTAGGCAAATTTCCCCACTTTCATCTTAATGCATTTGTATTGTAAACATCCTTCTGGGAGCTGGGGCCTGGGATAAGAGTCAGACCCTTGATCAGTGCCTCATAAAATATTAATTCAAGACCACGTGTCCCCAAAGCGTCCGTGTCAAACTGAAAAGTTGAATTTTAAACGTGTAAAACACCACAGATTTGTTGGAGGAGATGAAAGGAAGTCTGCTGACTTCCTGAACTGACGCTCTCACCAGGAGCCAGCGTACAATAGTAGAGGGGAATACGAAATTGGGTTTTTGGTGCTCCTAAAATGACTGTGTTGTCAGTTCGCTTGAGTCTGCTTATCGTGCATGCAGCTGTTCCCGCTGCTGTCTGTTGTGTGCTTATCTCTCTCACAGCACTGATTTTTCAGAGCTTACCATGTGAGTGTCTACTTGTTGACATTGTTGATCCTCTGTGTTTGTGTTGTCCTACCAGTTGTTACGACTGTTTATGTGTTTGTGTATTTGTGCTTCCTAGAGATACGCTCATGTCAATCATTGACTCCAATATTATAAAAATATAAATATATATATTTTTAAGTGCTTTTATAAACATATTTATGCATAAATATGTTGCTAAAAGGAATAGTTTGGCATTTTTGGAAGTACAGTTATTCTCTTCCTTGCCTTGGAGTTAGATGAGAAGGTACTCTCATATCTGGTTGTTAAATGTGAAGCTACTGGGCGCACTGGCTTCCTGTAGTTTTGTCGTCACCACGAGGTTGCCAAGCAATCAGCGGAGACTGCAGGAAGTCATATTTAATTTAACACAAGAGTAATATCAATGTTCTTGTCTAACTCTCAGCAAGAGGGCAAATAAGCTTTTCCAAGATGTCAAAATATTCCTTTAAAATGTGGCTTGTGTGCAGTATTAGTCATTAATGTGAAGATACTGTATATGACTTGTATTTGCTTCTAGGGAAACCCAGGAGAGCTTGGTATGAGGGGGCCAACTGTAAGTATCACTTATTAGTCGTTGGACAGAAAAATAATCGTTAACTATTTTCATAATCGATTCATCGTAAGAGTAAATTCTCATGTATAAAAGAAAAGGCTGAAATATAACATATTAAACTCAATATACGTGGGTATTGCACTGACAAAACCAGGCATTTAAAGACAACACCTTGGACATTTTTATCTGACATTTTATAGACCAAGCGATTAATCGAGAAAATAATTGTCAAATTAATGGATATTGAAAATAATTGTTAGTTGCAGCCCTGCTCTTAACAGCAGCAGTTTACATGGTTGTGGTATGTGTTTCAATTAGGGCCCCATGGGTCCCAACGGGCTTCCAGGTCCATCAGGTGTGAAGGTGAGTCAACTGCAGCTCGGTGTGCTACATGTTAAGACATGTATACTGAAATTCTACCATACTAAGTCATAAAACGTGTGTGTCTGTCTCAGGGTATTCAAGGAGAGCCAGGTGTTGGCGTTCAGGTAAAAACAACTTCACTGCTATTTTGCATCTTTTAGACGAGAGGTTCAATGTCTTAGTACTTTATCACATTACAATTTAGACAGTGAAGGTTTAGAACAGAGTGTGGATGTGGACAGAGTGTGAGTTTATTTCTCCTGTGTGCAGGGTCCTCCCGGGGCCCAGGGGAGCACAGGTCTGCCAGGACCATCAGGTCCACCTGGAGCTGTGGTAAGTGTCTTCACTGCTTCTCTTCAGGGAAAAACTGCGTTCATGTTTTCTAATGAAATATCTGATGGTGTGTATCATATTGTGTTCCTTCTAACTACAGTATTTATTTCTCCCTGCAGGGTCCACAGGGCCCTTCAGGACTGTCAGGGCAGGTGGTGAGTATACGATCCTGATCTGGCTGCCAATGTTTCTGTACTGTGGAGCAAAGTGAGGAAGTGAAAAATGGCATTTCAATTATAACTGAACATGGGAAGGTAATTCAATAAAAATACCAAAACATGTGTACCAAGCTTTTGTTGACAAATGGCAGCTTCAGCAGCCTTTTGTGTTCATATTTTAAAAAACAGGTTACAGAACATGTCGTACCTTGTTCTACCTTCAGCTGAAAAACAAGCAATCCCTGCAGCATGTCATGTGCACTGTACTGACTTTTAATTGAAACTGACTAACTCTCTACAACCATTTTCTTGGTTTCATGTTTGTTGTAAACTGTTTGTGTAATAATACTTCATAATTATAAAATAAATATATATAAAAAAGAGAAGAGCCCATTAGTGATCCATATTAATTGATCATGTGTGGCTGATTAGACATCATTTTGAATTAAACATGATGAAGTATATGCTGCTCCACAGGGTCAAGCAGGTAAATCAGGAGTCCCTGGAAGAGATGGGGTGCCTGGCAAAGAAGGAACACATGGATTACCTGGGAAGCAGGTATGTGGTGTGTTAGTGTGTGTGCGAGTGTTTGTGTTCATGTAGTCTACTGTGCATGCAGTGTGTAGTGTTCATGTGCTGTTTTTATCAAGTCCTCCTCTGTGTCATCATTGTGTAATTTATTCCTCAGGGCATAGCTGGACCTCCAGGCCTGGCTGGCTTAAAGGGAGAGCAGGGAGACAGCGGTCCTCCAGGGAAGGTGAGAACATGCTGTATCTACCGATCAGCCTCGGTCTAAGCGGACAGTCAATGAAATTGGTTTTGCGGTTGCTTTTATTCAATGTTATCCCAGCTACAGAAAGATTTGCTGCCTTAATTGATAAAAATATTTCTGTAGCGCTATTATTAGCTTACTGCTTTCATCTGATGCCTATTCTGAGTCTTCCGTCAGAGGTCGTGGTCGGGCTGCTGTTGTTTGTCCACCTGGGGCTGGGGCTGCTTGTAAACCCTGCAATTTGTACACGTCTTAATGTTGTCCAGGAGTCGCACTGTTAGACTGTTAGTTGGTCGTATGTTGCTGCTAGCTGTCTGATATTACAACTCTGAGTAGACTGCAGCAGTGCGAGCAATGAGGGTGAAGAGAGAGGAACATAAAGAGCGCTCCAAGCGGCTCACAAACAGAAAACATCAGAATATAGAGACATTCTCTGTTGGTGAGGGGATCCATCAGCAGCCTCTAGTTAAATCCGGAAGAGACAATAAAATGGGCAAGCAAAGATTTGGGCTGTTTGAATCATGAAATTGTGTTCGACATAGCAACATCAAACACAATAATATTGTGCTGTGATGGAGTTGCACCACATAATTGCTGACATGGGCCCTCATTACAGAGATATATCCAACTGCTTCTCTTATCTTAAGTTTCAAAGATAGGGAAAGTCCTATCTTCCTATTATTAAAGATGCAATTCCTAACCTCATGGCTGTGTCCGATCCAATATCAGACCTCTTATCTTAACTTAGCTGCAGTTGGTAATGAGGATATCTGTCTCATGCACTACTGTCACGATATAGTGACAGTTTCTGCAAATATGACGAATATTTACTTTTAAAGTTACCAACTGTAGCTTTACTAACAGTGTCTGTGGAGGAGAGGATACCCGGGTTGTAAATTCATTTTTAAACACGTGTCAAACGTGCTCTGTGGTAACACAGCTACTTCTGCTATCTGGGCTATTAAAAGTGAGAATAGATCTCTATGAAAACATTTTTGAATATTTGGTTACTTCATTAATTTCTCTCAATGTTCATGCTAACCAGAATCAGGAAACAACTTTAAAAAGATTGTAGCGGCATCTAGACATTAGGCAATCTCTGACACTATGTCTGTCAGAGAGCTACCCACTGTAATATTAAATAACCAGCATAAACATTCCTTCCCATTTGATGGGTATTTTGAGCTTGGATTAGGCAGTAATACGAGAGCTCCATTTCCCCGTGCAAGCTGTCTCTGTTATACGACTGTTATTGATTGACATTCAAAAAGCAAATTCTCTGGCACTTGCTCACCCAGTAAAATGAGTTTTCACATGTCAGGAACGTATCAAGTCACCCTTTCCTGTGTTCACACTACGCTCACAGGTCTATATTATCTAGTGCAGCACAGCCCTGGAGTGTTTTGCAGAATTGTAGCTATATGGGGAAAAACCCTTTTGGAGGCCTGTAGTGCCTCCGATTCTAAAAATAACACAGGAGCCAACCATACATGTGAATTTCAGCTAAATCCCTGCATAGATTTATGGATAATTGGCTTGAGTGTTCTATTAAAGCCTCTACCAGCCTTGTCAGTCTGCAAGTGGCACAAGCTGGTCTGGATTTTCTTGTATACATTTTACATATATTGTAGTAGGTGAGATGTAAACAACAACCCTGGGTGGTCAGACTATATCTTTAGATGTAATAAGAAACAGAGCCAGGAGAAAACTCTCGACAGATATATTTTGCCGTGATCATCATGTTATCATGCACGATTCTTGGCCTTCAAATGGAAACTACCTTACCACTCACACTGAAATATTATTGCTTGTCAGTCTGTATTTGAATGACTGCAGACATATGCTAATAGGGATCAGCTCGAAACGACAACGTCTGTGCCAATTCTGCTGATGAGGATCACAATTTAGCCAAATTTCAGCTCGGTGAGACTGAAAACGACAGAGAAGGTCACATACATTCACAACTTTTTCTCTGCAGAGCTCATCACATCACATAAAATCATCTCTGTTATTCACTTTTTAAAAGCCATGGCTCAATGCAACTTTTTTACTCACATTATCAACATCATTAAACTGCAGATACCAACACCAATCAGACAAGTTTAATCAAATACACTTTTATTAAACTGCTACCAAAACATAAGTAACTAATGTGTGTAAAATTATATGCACTTTACTCCTATTTGCTGTTGCTGTGGTGCTGAGTCTCCCTTATCTGAGCCAGGAGCAATCAAACCTTTTAGCCTGGAGCGCAGCTTTTTGTAATGCACAACTTGAGTCTATCAGGTTTGCTGCCAGATTTCATAATGACATGAAGTAGCATTTCAGTAGCTATTCAAAACTGCAATGTTTTCTAAGCATTTATATTATTTAGTGACTCACTTGTACAGATATGGAGCAGCTGTTTCAGAGATGAAATGTCATTTTGGCTGTATGTGCTTTAGAAAGGTGTGAGCATGTTCAGTAAAGCTTCTTAAGGACATTCTACAACAGGAAGTGGTTGGTCATCCACAACACAAAAAACATCCCTTTTTCTCCGTTGCCAGCTTTACTTTGTTGTCATATGAAAATATTTTCTCACACTTGTGTAGTCTAGAAAGAGTTTTTCACACTTCTGTAGTCTAGAAATAGTTTCTCACACTTCTGTAGTCTAGAAAGAGTTGCTCACACTTCTGTAGTCTAGAAATAGTTTCTCACACGTCTGTGGTCTATAAATAGTTTCTCACTCTTCTGTAGTCTAGAAGGAGTTTCTCACACTTCTGTGGTCTATAAATAGTTTCTCACACTTCTGTGGTCTATAAATAGTTTCTCACACTTCTGTGGTCTATAAATAGTTTCTCACACTTCTGTGGTCTATAAATAGTTTCTCACACTTCTGTAGTCTATAATTGCGTGGCATGATTTTTTTAGTTCACTCCTCTCCTTTCCTCCGCTCTGTTTCTGACTTTAGGTGTGTGCGCACGTATTTGTGTGTGTGTGTGTGTGTGTGTCGGGAGCAAAGCCCCGCCCTTCGCGAAACACAGCGGAGTGAAGCCCCGTCAAAATTGAAAACCCCTTAATAATTTATTGATTATAGGTCCGGTCCGTATAGGTTGCCGTTTGGGTCCAGACTTGCACCGCGGTCCGCCTGTTAGTAACCCATACTCTATGGCAGGCTTATTCAATTAGCGGCCCGCGGGCCGGATACGGCCCTTCTGAACCTTTTTCTGGCCCGCAAGAGGTTGCCTGCAAATCTGGCTGGCATATATAGTATAAATAAAACTAAAGCCTGATTCACACCAAATGCGGAGAAAACGCAGGTGTTTCCATCCCACTCCGAGCTGCAGCGGTGTCCGGAAAAAAACACACTCTATTCGCACCTGCCCTCGGCTCAGTCAATCTCAGCTGCACACTGGGTTGGCGGGCCACAGAGAAAGTCACTCCACTAGAGTTGATTCTGAACATCGTCACTTCCAGAGCGAATGGACGGACACATATTGATTTACTTTGCCAGCCGCAACAAGTAATAATCTGGTGTGTTTATCGTGCAACGAATGTATTTCTGTGATGAAAGAATACAACGTGAAGCGACACTACAAGTCAAGTCACGGCTCGTTTTCTGCCAGATGTCCCGTGGGCTCAGAGGAACGGAGAAAGAAAGTACAGGGACCGTTAGCATCCTTTAACGGAGTCAAGTGGCTTTTGGTCGCTTTTGCCCGGAACAAGAGAGCCACGATGGCATCCCTGCTTTGTGTTAGTCCTCTCCTCTCCTCCGCTGTGTCTGACTGACTGAGTCGCGCGAGGCAGAGAGAATGTGAGCGCGCAAAGTAACGCAGTAAACACGGACACGTGCACATAAACAAGATACATATCATTTAATAAAAGAGCTTCTGAATATAAAAAAACCCCAAAGTGTAATTTCTCTCACTGACTCAAACAGGCCCAACATGACAGAAGTCTGACATGTTTGTAGTTCTATAGGACTACATCACCTGACTTAATGTGATGCATTCTTAGTGTAAATGCAAAGACACATCTGCTTTATGATTCAAATAAGCCTACTCACTGTTAAATTGTAAACATGTGTAAGATATGTATGTTATTGTGAGTCTGATGCTACTGTTTCACTCTGTTCTATTTGCATTTAGTATTTCATTTTATGGATATGGACTTGTTTTCAAAGCACCTTATGTATGTTTGGAAGTGTTGAGGATATTATAAACAGGGCTACTTACTGGTAATGTGGTGAATACTGTTTTATTATATTCATCTTTCTTTCTACATTAGTGGACATGGACCTGTTGGGAAAACAACTCTTGTCTCCTTGGTTTTAAAGATGCAACATTTTGCACTTTTGTGTGAAGCCTTGTAGCCACAGCTTTCCTACTGTTCTGAATGGACTGGTTGCTTTCGGTGATACAAATAAAGTGAAAAAAGGGGATGCACGTGGCTAGTTAATTTCATGTATGAGTAACTATTAACACTACTGTAAGTAAGAGTTATTTGTAGTGATTCATTGACAAAGTATTGTGTGGCCCACAAACCCCAGTGATTTTCCTATTCGGCCCACTTGCTAATGAAGTTGAATAGCCCTGCTCTATGGGGTGTTTTTATCAAATGTGCTGTAGCAGGTAGCTGTTCTCAAGCTCGCATGCTACACTACAGCTTTTTGTGAGGCTTTAAAAACATTATGCCTCAGGGAATATTTGTCCTAAGTGCATATACTGTCATTTTTATCAGAGAGAGGGCAAGGACGTGTAACAAAGGTGTCCGGCTGAAGTTGAACCAGGGATGTTGCGATCACAGCATATAGTATGCATCTTAACTACCAGACAACAATTTAAACTCCTCATTGCCAAAATCTACTGGTCACCAGTGTTTGAAGTTTCTCTCTGTTCGTAAAAAGTGTCTGAAGAGAAAGACACAAAAATGGAGCTTGCTTGTCAGGTACTCTGTATTCACTGCCATTCCTGCTGTTTGTTATGTTCACATGAATCGTGATGAGTGTCTCGAAACGGCTCCCTCACTGCTGACTGCCTCAGGTTCAGCACCTTGGACAGAGCCACAGTGACACTGTCAGTGAGTTCACTAGTTTGATGAATAACGAGGCAACACTTGCCCATCTGCTCAGAAGCTCCACCATTTGTTCACATGCACACACACAGCAAACATCGCATCCAGCTCCATAGCTGGAATGGACTTTGATAGCGGACACGTGTAAAGCTTTCTAAAATACAGCTTCAAGCATTTTTTGGTTTCAATCATTCTGAGTGCAAGAACTAGAGCTTCCTATTTGCTTAATTCACTCATTCCCAGACAACTTTAATGGACGTTTTGTCAACACAGGGCCTAAAGAATAACAGGACACCAATAAAATAAGTGGCACTTGATCACAAAGTAACTCCTGAGCGACAATATCTGCAAATTGTTTCTTGAATGGTCATGTTTAATTGACTATGTATATTATAAACACGAGAATTGCTGCGCAGGTATTACTATTATTTTCTCCACTTTTATCTCACAGGCTGTGGCTGGACCCCCTGGAGCAAAAGGAGAAAGGGTGAGTAACGTGGAAGTACCTACATAAACCTTTTTTTCCATAGAATGTAAATGTGCAACATACTGAATTAATGGAGCTTAGTCCGGAGATAAAAGACTAAACAATGATAAATGAGGAAGCAGAACAGAGTAGCTGAATGCAGCTGACATCTCTGTCCTGGTTATGATTGATGCAGGGTCTTAGTGGTCAAACACTGCCCGGCACGGCTGGAGAGAGAGGTCTATCTGGAGAAAAGGTGAGTCTGATCGAAAGCATTAGCACTGAAGGCTCCCACTAGACATGAGCGTGTAAATGTCAAGTGCTTTTTCATTAATACTGTATCATAACTGCTTTGTTTCAGGGTAACAGGGGAGACAAAGGTGTTGCTGGAAACAAAGGAGAGAGAGTGAGTAGCGTCATGCTGCAGAGCAACACATATTCTGACAGTTACCACAACAACATGTTCACGTTGTGTTGTCTGTCGTCATCCTAGGCAGAGGATGGTGAACCAGGAGAGCCCGGAGAAGATGTGAGTTATCCGCATCCACTGCCACTGTTTTCAGTTATTTAGCCAATGCACTTTTTTATTCAAGTACCTAGTTTCCTTTACTTTTTAGAATCTTTTCTTTTAATATAATTTTTATATTCGGGATGTTTCTGCTTGGAGGGCCTGTCCAGTAATCGGCTCCAATTTGGAAGTTTTATTTATCCTAGTTTTGTAATCGCATCCTACTTTAACATAATATTTAATGTCATGGCCTTTCTGTTATCTAGAAAACACACACATGTGCAGTAACTATGTAATGATACAGATACATTTATGCAGAATTTATCACACATTTTAAACTCGGGTGTTAAACTCCTTCTCTGCAAAGTCAGTCCGATGATTTAATGTTAACTCAATCAGCGCTTTTTCTACAGCAGCGTTATTAAAGTCTCTAGACCTCCTATCTAAAAGTGTCAACTGTAATTGAGACCAACCTCCTCTGAAGCTTGAGTTTTTGATTAGTTGTTGTCCTGGAGATTAACGAGGCATATTAAATGTAATGACAACCAAACCTCTGACATTACACACCAACACTGATGAAACGTGTCTTCACAGGAACAATAACAAATGCCAAACAGATATTTGGTGGACATGCAGACATGCGTAACACCACTTAATCAAACTGCAACTGTACTTATGTTAATGTTATTATTATGATTATTATGATTCATTTAAAATAACAATAGTTTGCATGTTTCTGTTTTCTTTCCCATAATGCATCATTGGTATGGGTCTTTAAAAAAATCCACAATCAGTTATTCTTATTTTCACACCCTCGTATTTGTTCTTCATGCAGGGAGCACAGGGGTCTTCTGGGTCAAAAGGAGATAAGGTGAGCTTCTGCCATGTGTTTTATTAATTTGCCTGAAATCAAACCCAATCCATGTGACCGTAATGACAAAATGTGTGTTTCAGGGAGAGAAGGGCATAGGGCTGGCAGGTCCTCCTGGTCTGGATGGGCCTCAAGGTTTAAAGGTGAGAAACAGCATGTGGTGCAGTATATATGATTCCTCTCCGATCAGTTAGTGTGATGAATCAGATGTGCCACAGGTCAAAATCTAACTCTCACTTCCTTTCAGGGAGATCCAGGCCTTCCAGGTCCAGCTGGGCCTCCTGGGCTACAGGGGAAGTCAGGAATTGCCGGGCCGCCTGGACTGAGTGGAGAATCTGGACAACTAGGACCTCCTGGACCACAAGGGGAGAGGGTGTGTGGAGCTGCTCATTTCACAATACTGCTTTCTCTCTTAATATCTGTGATTTTATAACTATTGATGTCTCATTTTCAGGGTCTCCAGGGCTTTGCCGGCCGTACAGGAAATAGCGGACCCCCGGGTCCTTCTGGACCTCCGGGAGAGGCAGTGAGTTTAGACCCTGTTTTTATTACACTGTGATTAGTGGCTAGCTTCAGCTAAAATAATATTATTTAGGCGCGATGTTGCTCTTTCTGGACTTCTAGTTTTTAAAAAGTAAAAGGTCTGAAATGGACAGAAACAGATGAGTGATGATTTAATACGATCAATACTTTGTTTTCTAGGGCTCTCCTGGTACCAACGGTGTAAGGGGGGACAAGGTGACTATGCAATCCGACACATACTGTCTACCTGCCTAAATGTTAATGGATTTTTGAAGGGTGTACATATTTCTGTTGCCAGGGGGAAGTTGGCATCGGAGTCCCCGGTCTCAGAGGAGAGAGAGGAGATTCAGGGCTGAGAGTAAGACATCAGTTACATCAGTGTGTCATTGAAGATGTGATCTAATATGAATCTGCCTCTGGATGATAGAAACTGTATTCATGTGCCTTTTCCTGTCTGTCGTGTCTTAGGGAGAGGAGGGCCGTGCTGGCTCGGACGGGGAGAGAGGGCCAACGGTAAATACCAAAAGTTCCCTTTTTATCCATCACTCAGGAACACGACGCCTCTCCACTAAAGCTTTCAACATCAGTGTTGTGTTTTTCGAAATGCCTAATTCACCAAGAGTCAGTCTGTATGCAGGCATAAAGGGCTGTTCTTCACAACGGACACAATCTATTAGATTGTAAACGAGTTATTCAATAGGCCTTCTCCTCCCTCACAGTGTTGCAGTGTCCATCATTTTAAAACTCAACCTGTGCTCACCCTTTAATCAAACTGTATATTTATTTATATAATGTGTGTTTTTGTGTTCATCAGGGTCCCCTCGGCATTCGTGGTGGTCGAGGAGAGAAGGTAAATACTAAGAGTCCTCTCCCCATTTTGATGTGTCATCATGCCAGCTGCGTCCCTTGAGCGTTCTGCTACATTGACACACTTGAACAAATGTTTTGCTCTCAATCTTCTTCTTTTATCAAGGGGGACATTGGGCTGCAAGGTGACAAAGGAGAGAAGGTGTGTGCATTTTAATATCTAATAAATAGCTTGCTCTCTTTCACTCTCTATATATGTATATATGTATATATATATATACATTTATATTAGTAAAGAAGACATTGGGTAGAGTAAGTGGAAAATATGACACATTGTGGCTGGTCTGAAAGAGCTCTTTCATGAGCGAGCAGGTGGAATATATGAATACACACAATGTTGATGAGCTTCGATAGTATAAGTGACACCGCTCAAGAAAAGGTAAGCGGATGAAACATTGCGTGTTGATGTTTTGGCTTTGGGGAGAAGCCAGATGTTTACAGCTGTACTGTCACTCACAGGGGGACACTGTGCTGGTGGGAGGACCTGCTGGAGAAAAGGGCACCAAAGGAGAAACGGTCAGTGAACACCTGGATGCCTCCAGTCAAATATCCTCTTTTGTTCTTACAGTGTATATTTGGTTTTGCTTGTTGTGGATGTATCTTTTGTTCCATTTTTAGAGTGACAGGGGACCCAAAGGTGTGCTGGGAGAAAAAGGGGTGAAGGGTCAAGAGGGCCCTCTAGGGGAGCAGGTGAGTGTGTTTCTTGCCAGAACATATGTGATTGCTTTATGATTGCTACTAATGATCATTTTAATTTTTGAGTTATCTGTTAATTGTTTTTACAGAGGAATTAGCTCATTATTTGGTGAAGGAAATGTACCCTCATAAATTTCGAAAGATACATCTTATTTAACCAGCAGTCCATGATAGTAGTCCGTACTGTATGAAGCAGAGAAAGCTACATGATTTGTTGCATTTGAGAAGCTAAACAATGTTGAGCATTTGTGCTTGATGATAATTATCAACATTTTTCTCAATGATCTTTTACATTTTTGAGTATTTTTTTTTTAAAAGCTGTAACGCAACCTGGAAAAGATGAGATTTTAACAATATTTTATATTGCAGAAATCAAAAGATTAGATAAGATGTAACTGTATTGATATTACACATGATTCAATATGCATATTTCTCTGTATGTGTGTTTGACATTAGGGTCTGAGGGGAGAGCCGGGAGACAGAGGATCCATGGGATTCCCAGGTGCCCGTGGCCCTGGTGGACAGAAGGCAAGTATCGCTGAGCCTGGATGATCATTGTGATTAAATTAGTGTCAAAATTAACAGTACACATAATAATTTCACTGCTGTAATGACTGTAATTCTGTCATCTCTCTGCAGGGAGAAGCTGGCCTACATGGAGTACCTGGTGAATCGGTCTGTGATTGTAATTCCATACAAATACAGATTTAGCATTTTCTGTGTATGGTTTTCTCTCTTTGATTGACAGAACGAGGAATAGAGTCTGATTTTTCTTCCAGGGTTTATCAGGAAAAGACGGGCTGCTAGGGCAGAAGGGGGATAAAGGAGAGCTTGGTATCGTAGGAATGAGAGGAATCAAGGTATTGTGTGTGTGTGTGTGTGTGTGTGTGTGTGTGTGTGTGTGTATGTGTGTGTGTGTATGTGTGTGTGTGTGTATGTGTGTGTGTGTGCGTGTGTGTGTGTGTGTGTGTGTTCATGAGATGATGCTTGTTCTTTCTGTGCGGTTTCAACCTGATGATGCGGTTCACAACTCGATAATACCAATGACATTGATATGATTGCAGATTATTACTACAATTTGTGAAGAAAAAAAATATCCATGCAGATTATTTGCTTTGACCCGAACATTATGATTATAAATACCCGAAAATTTGTGTTTTGCTCAGTCTGATAGAATTAATTGCCATTTCCTTTCACTTCATTTATTCATTTGATTTATATTTGAATCACTGAATTATTCAAAGGCTGTAGGCGACAATTCAGAGGGTTGTTTTTCTGTTATAAAAACCTTTTATTAGGTAATCGCATTGAGATAAATATTTGTTTTGGAAGGGAGACCAGAGTACAGCAGGAGAAATAAGTACAGAGAGAAGACACACACAAACATTTACAAAATAAAGCATCACAATCACGACCAGTTTAAAAAGGTACAACGTTTTAAATTGCTCAGTGGGATGAGATTTTAAGCTTTAAAATAATATTTAAACATTTTGTGAAGTACAACTAGTTTGGCTCTGTCCAAAGTTAACAAACTCCACCTACCAACTCTCTAAACCTCTTAACAGAGATATAGTCACGCACATAACGCCCTGTACATGTTATGTATGTATCATATTGGGTTTTAGAGGTGCTGGTGGACAAATGTTGTTACCTTTAGGCAGAGCCAGGCTAGCTGTTACCCCTTGTGTTCAGTCTTTGTGCTAAGCTAACCTACTGCTGGCTGTAGCTTCATTCATTTGAGATGATGATCTCCGCTAACTCTCTTTACCAAAATGTCAAACTATATATTATATATATATATAAACAATAATTAGGCATTACAAGATATTTCCATAGTGAGGTACAGATATGATTGCTAACCAATTTTTATTTTTATTTTTCTGTGCCAGTCGCTGAATTATTTGAGTTTGCCATTGACTGTATATAAGAAATGGATGTAGTCACCCTGCTGTCACCCATTGGCTCATGGACTACGATTTTGAAGCCTTGAGTTGGCATTTTGACCCTTTGCCATCTTGTTTTATTGTAACCAGCAGTGACATGAGATGGTGGAGCAAAGCACAACCGAATGCCGAAAAAGACATATCTAGGCAAAGTGTTACATTTAACTTTCATAAACTGAAAACACACTGTGAAAGGGTTAGACTAGCGATTAAGACCATAAACTTGTTTACTGAGGTAATAAATCGAGTAAGAAGTATAGGGTCATAGACTTTGATACAATCGGACATCTTTTCGCGGTGGAGTCGCCCCCTGCGGGCCATTTGAGAGAATGCAAGTTTAATGCACTTTGCATTAGCTTCACTTTTCAGACCCGGAGGCTGCCGCTAGGTGTGTACGATGAAATCACTAGCCAACTTTAAAGGCTACAAAAGAAAAACCGTGATGAAAAAAGGTCACGGGGTGCATTTGAAGATAATACCAGTGTTCTATCACTTGTACGTGTGGATTTAGCACGACTGCACCAGACAACAGTTCTCTGCAGCTGTATTGCCACTTGTCTCAACACCCATTTTAAGGAGAATGAAAGCACCTAGTTCTGCCTCATGTGTCACTGTTTTGAGTCATGTTCATTATGTGCTTACGTGCACGCGCACAATGATTCAGATTGATTAGCAGGTGAGAAGAATGTATGTGTGTATGTGTGTTTGGAACATCGTATCCCCTTTTGTGACTCACGAGCCTCTTCATGTGTCTCTGTCAATGATGAACGTATGTGTTTCCAGGGTGACCGAGGACCCAAGGGGGCTTGTGGAAGCGATGGACCCAAAGGAGTCAAGGTGGGATTGAGAAAGAGATAAAAGAGTAAAGAGAAAAGAGAAAGAAATAGCATGAATGAAGACATTGTAAAGTGCTAAGTTCACACCAATTGGGATTTTGACACAAGGTTTTTATTCTGTCCAAATAATGAACAAAGAGACGGAAGCATTTTAACATTTCACTAATAGCTAGTGGTGTGTGAAGCTAGATACAGTGTCCTTTTGTTGAGATTATATGTGAAACGTAAATAAATTGAATGAGTCAGACATTTATGAGTCATATACTGTGTGGTAAGTACTTGAAAACTGAATGAATCTGACTGTTTGAGTTCAGGGGGATGCTGGTATTCATGGACGATCAGGCTTACCAGGAAGAAAAGGAGAACAGGTATGTGTAATATCGGTGGTAGAAAAACAGATAATTATGTGCCTCTGTGTGTTCCTTAAGATTGGGAATACTCTCTGTGTTTTCCAGGGGGAACTCGGACCTTCTGGGGCTTCAGGCGGTCCTGGAAAAGAGGGAATAGTCGGCCCCAAGGTATGTGCTTTACTATATTCTCTCTAACAAACTATAAATGTCTCCAAACATAAAGTGTAACCACTTTTTCTTTTCTGTTTTTAGGGCGACCGTGGTTTTGACGGGCTTGCAGGACCCAAAGGAACTCAGGGAGAGAAAGGTGAAAGGGTGAGTTTCTAACTTCAACTTCAGCAGTGCAGTGATCTAATCTCAATATTAGTATGTATGTACTATAAGAAGCACAACATCGCTCATCCTCACAACTACAGCATTTCTCGTGATCCTTTACTACCTGTCTCTCTGCTTCATTTAGGGTCCGTCCGGCGTACCTGGTCCCCCTGGGCCCAGAGGAGTGGATGGGGTCCTTGGACTGACTGGCGCTCAGGGAACATCTGGTGCTAAAGGCCCAGAGGGGCTTCAGGGACAGAAGGTGACTATCTTTACTTTGGCTTGATGGTGGCAAATTCTACCCGTCACATCAATGGAGACAGAGGTCTATTAAAGGAATACTTTACCCACAAAATGATCATGTATATCAGTACTCACCCCGTGTTACCGGGGACGACTCCACGGTGAACACAGAATCCAAGCATTGAGAGAAACTGTGACACTTGGATTACGCTTTACGAGTTGTGTGAGAGTTTGTAAGAAGATGTTTTGATATAGTGTTGCTGTTGCAATTGACTTCTTCTCTTCAACTCATTCTTCGTCTACTGCTTATTAAGAATGTAGGGTAACACAGGGTGAGTAATTGATTTACAAACGATCATTTCAGGGGTGAAGTGTTCCTTTAATGAAATGAGGTATAAGGAAATTAGGTGCATCATCAATTATGACTGCACACATTTAATGGTGATCTAGGAAATATTTTTATTTCTAATTGAAGCAAGAATAGACATAGCAGCAGTCAGAAGTGTGTGAGTGGCAACAAAGATAACACTTTTGTTTTTGACAGTTGTGACATTAAGAATATGATGTAAGACTGCTATAAAAAGAATGCTCTCTTTATGTATTTCTCCTTGGTTTGTTCTCCTTTTTCTTCCTTACCTGATAGCTGGTTTTGTTTGATTGCTGTGTATTGTTTCATGATGATTGACAGTTTGATGGGCCCAGTGTTTGACTGGCTTGTCTGCTGTATATCAAGTATTTAAAGAAAGCTGGTGACAGGAGAGCAGGGTTATATCGAGTCTCTTTAATAGGTGCACCTTTTTTTTCTTCCAAACTGAGTCAACCTAGTTGCATTATTTTCCTAAACAAATATTTTTGCTTTGGTGCAGCCTGAAAGGAAAGCTAAGCATCTGATCTGTTAATAGGATGAAAAATCAGTAAACACTTGGACAAAAAAAAACTGTAAAGCTGCAGTTACGCAATGTCCCAGGACTGCATTATGACAGTATGAAAGTTGTAGCTGTAGCTTTGATGTCTGCATCACTGTGAAATGAACTGTGTGTGTGGATTGAAGCAGCGTTAGTACAGTAACAGTGGAAATAAAGTGCAACATAAACGCTTATCTTTCTTTGTTTTCACTGACACGTGCAAAATACCACATGTCCTGAGAATGTGTATACAGAGGCAGTGGGACAATTCTTAAACTTTTTATCTTTTTACTTGTAATGTAAGTCTACTGCTCCCATGTTGTTTGTTGAAATGTTCTTTTACCTGTGTGTCAGGGAGAGAGAGGTCCAATCGGGCCCTCCATGGTTGGTCCACGTGGTATCCCAGGGATCCCGGGGGAGCGAGGAGAGTCGGTCAGTGTAACACTTTTCTCCTGCTTATTTTCTTGGCAACCA
This sequence comes from Cottoperca gobio, assembly GCF_900634415.1. NCBI lineage: Eukaryota > Metazoa > Chordata > Actinopteri > Perciformes > Bovichtidae > Cottoperca > Cottoperca gobio. The sequence goes on from NC_041359.1 coordinate 18,132,910, forward strand.
TCTTTGATAGTAAACCACTTGCCAAGGTCAGGGCATTCTTGGGACCCTAATCAAAAATATTTGAAAGAACTTACCGTCACACAGCGCTGAAGTACTTGTTGAACTTCAGTACCACACATTCCACAGTGTGCCAAAATAACCATTCTTCAGGGACACTGAATTCCCCTGTTCATGTGAGCTCCTCGATGCCACTTCATCGTTTTGACAGTTAAATTTGTATGGATCAATAACGGGTTATTTGAAATGACAACCACATATTATTCGACCTCTTCTATATTTATTTGTAATTTATGGTTCCTCAAAGGGATCCCATACATGGACACAGGACGTAGAGACTGAGAAACCAAAATGTAATGACATTTTTTATGTATCTGTATAAGTGGCAATAGCTGATTTAACTTTTCGCTTTGACTTTGCATGTAGGTCATGCGCTGCACCTGGCCTCAGCCTAATGAATTAATGTGCTGCAAGCCTCTCTGTGGGTCGTGTGTGTCCTAATACCTGTCCATGTTGCAGGGAGAGTTGGGCCCAGATGGAGCCAAGGGAGACAGAGGAGAGCCAGGCATGACGGTCAGTGCTTGAACCTTTTACCTCGGGGCTCAATCTAAAGACTCAAACGGCACACTCATACACTTACACAGAGTTGATATTAGAGTTGTGTTTGGAAGTGTGTTTTTTTTGGGTCTGTTCTCACTCTTTACTTTGAATTCAGGAGTATGAGGTCAGAGAGTACGTTCGCTCAGAGATGAGTCAGCACTGTGGTGAGTCTTTTCATGCAGCTTGCATTGCTTATTTATAACACAGCTGTCCCCGAGTTGAACTTCAGATAGTGATCACAGCATATGAGTCACAGCCGCTGCTTAACTCTGTACATATAGTATATTATGATACGAAAGGAGCTGCAGAGAACTGCAACAATGACATAGCTCTTTAGGCTGACCTTTTTTTATTCCCTCTCTTTCTGCTTCCTTCCTGTCCATCTGTCTGATCCTCAGCGTGTGGAGGTAAGTGAGCCATTCGACTACAGCAGAAGACAGAAGGGCTGTGATTTAGCATGAGTCACAGCGGTATGCTATACCACATATGCTGCTGCAGAGTCTGTACTGGGAGCAGTCAGACTCATATATTATATATTTTTAGATTGCTTTTGGCATTTGCCCTCATTAAGCATTTGTGTGTGGTTTAAATGTTCATTTAACCTCATGCACACAAAGATAACATAGTCACTTTAGCTATTTGGTGGCATTTGTTTGATCAAAGTAACAAGGTGTGTAATGCGCTTATTGTTCAGGATCTTTTAAGATAAATCTTTAAAAAATCTGACAAATGGCCTGCAATACTATTTCTCTGCGTAAAGATGTTTTGTGACACTCTTTACATTTTATTGTATATATTATACAAACATGCAAGACTGAACAACACATTTCTCCAATCAGAGAGAAGGATACAGATTAAACATTTAAAAGTAAATTGATTAAAAGAAAATAAGTAAAAACCTCAAAATGATCAGCTTTACTAAAGTTTTAAGTAATGTGTTAATTAATTCAAAACTTCATCAGTGTTGTGAAGCAGCAGTTAATAAATATGCAGTGTTAATGAGAATGAGGCCAAAACAAACATTTCATGTTTTATTTATCAATTATTACCTAAGAAATAGTTATGTGTTGTACAAATCAGTAATGGTTTGAGTCTGCGGTCTTTAGTTGAATCAGCATTGATTTGACTTGGACTCAAGTTGAGTGCGACACAAGTCCATACAGCAGCGTCCTTGAGTCCTTAAAGGATTACAACCGGTCTTTGAAAGATTGCCCCATGTTGATCTTACAAAAACTCTGTAAATCCTTTTAGCTGGTGTGTATGTTGGAACGCTGGAATGATTTTTGTGGGGCTTTGGGGTTGTTGTTGTCGGCTCATGTGTCTGAAGGTTTTACTACCAGAATGTTCCTCTTTTCTCCCTCTTGTGTAACACTTACCTGGTCCCCCCCTGAATCCTGTCTCTGCTCCCTCGGTGTCCCTGTTCGCTCCTCCTTGTCCTATCTGGCTCTCTCAGGTTCAGGCCCAGTAAATCGGTCCCAGCCCCCGGTCAGGGCTCGGCCTGCACCAGAGCAGCAACTGGTCCTGAAGGGTGAGGAGGGTGAGTGTGTCCGTCCATCGCTCTGCCTGTCGGCCTCCATCTGTGTGTCTGTCTGTGTGTCCGTCCCTAACAAACAGGTTTAACTTGGTGGCGCTGCGTCTGGAGATCTCTGACCATTGGGTGGTTTTCTCGCGAGAAAACAGAGAACTCCATGATTGTTTATGTCATGTACATAATGTATTATATGTCTCTAAGCTTATTCAGACATTAGCAAATAGGCTCTATTGCCATACACCTGTTTTTAGATACTTCTTGAGTTGAGTTGATATGGTTGAGAGCCTTCCCCCTGTCTGAAGCTTGTCAGACGCAGGGGAAGGATCTCTAACCTGTGTGACGTTGCATTTCTCTCAGGCCGTGAGCTGCGCGTGGTGGTGAACACCAATGACCCGGACTATGAGCACATCTACTCCATCGAGTCCTACGACGACCCCTTGGACGAGCTGCTCTACTTCACTCCCTCTGCCAACCAGAGCGATGGTACTGTGTTTCAGACTGTGACCGACTTTATCATGCAGTGAAATAACACTTTCCCACACACTGAGAAGCCCCTTAACCAACTTTGTCTCATGTTTAAATTTGTGACATGAGCACATTGCTTCCTGCTCGAAAGTGAAAAAGAAAATCCCGAAATAAAAGCCACAAGGTGCCTTGTGATGTTTATTTTTAATCTGAAGATATATGATCATCCGACAAGCAGTTTTGAAGAAGCATACTGGCATTTTAAGGGCTAACAAATGTGAATTTGAAATCCACGTTTGCTATTTTCCAACGTGCACGCTCGCATGCATGTGTGTCCTTGCGGACGTATGGAATCCACAGACAAAACAGAAGATGGCATATGAAATTTTTTCTCATGTCCCATAATTTGGTTTATTCAATCGGCAACATAATCCAATTTGCGCTGGGGGAGCGTGTCTCATATTAAGTGTATGTGTTTTCACTTTGTGCTCATTTCATGACATTACGAGACCGTGTTGGCCTTGCATATTTTCTCACACACGCCAGCTGCAAGCACACACCATCCTGACTGACTGTGAACTTTCATGATTCATGATTTCAGATCATGATCTTTAAACCCGTTATCACATTGATGTATTTCTTTCTCTTTTTTTTTTTCTATTTATACTGAATGTCTCGATTGCTGTGTGTCTGTTTGTGTGTGTGCGCCTGTGCGTTTTCTGTGTGTATGTTGACAGGTGAGGTTGTCAAGGATAAAACTGACGAAACAGTCAAAGTTGAACCAAACAAATCAGCCACATCTGACGTTAAGAAAACAGCAAGAGTTGATGGTCAGAAAAAAGCCAAAGTTACACTTCTGAAAGCAGTCAATTCCAGATCAGTCAGGTCCAAGAGGAGTGTCAAAGGGGAAGGTAAACCAGCTTATCTGCTGTTGTATGTTTTGGGATTCATTAAGGGTTAATTCTGCCATCCTGCCTGCCTGGTGTCTGGCCCTCTCTGCATGTCTCAGGCTGTTTTGCTGTTGAATTAAAGGCATAAATGCATCCAGTAAAAATGAAATACAAAAACAAAGAATAATGCATTTGTGCTAATGACTTACTTTGCATCTGAAAATGTCAAATTGTTGGAATAAACGGGTTGGTTTTGATTGAGTTTTGATCTCCGTGGTTATGAATGCTTGTTTTGGGTCCCCTGTTGCTCTTTTTAATGCTGCTCTGCCTCTGCTCTTTTCTGCCTGGCCTGCCCTTTAATCACTGTGTGTGCCTCTTTGTGCACACTCTTCATATGTGGGTGTGTGTGTGTGTGTGTGCGTGTGCGCGTGTGCGTGTGTTCTGCAGCTCCAGCAGACCTGTGCCTGCTGCCCATGGAGGAGGGGAGCTGTGGACGATACACTCTGCGGTATTACTTTAACAGTCAGGTTCAGGCCTGCAGGCCCTTCATCTACAGTGGATGTGAAGGAAACGACAACCGTTTCCTCCATCTAGAGGAGTGTGAGGAGCTCTGCTCTGGGGAGGCCGAAGGTACACAAACAGACTCACACACACACACACACACACACACACACACTAGTTAATGTAAGGTATTGAACGTAGGCTGACTAACGAGTGATCTGTTGCAGGTCCTCGTCCCTTGAAGACAGCACGATGATTGAGGACAAATCCTCCTCAGCCACTGGAATGTTAGCCTTTTATATAGCTTTTATAGATCATTATTTTGTCAAATGTCAATGTTCAAGATTTGTTTTTGTTTATTTATTGTTTCTGGAAACCCAACCAAACCTAAGATTTAATAGAGGATACCAGAGTGCCACCCTGCTTTATGTTCTCCAAACCATGCAACAACAAACAAAGCCAAAATAGTGTTTATTAGGTTAAAAAATACTTTTCTTTTTATGCAGTAGTACATTTGTACACTGAAGAAGAGTGTCTTTGCTTTCATCCTGATTTCTCAGTTTAAATACTTTCAGTACTTTTATCCATTTCATGTTGCGCATACATAATAAGACTTATGTCTGCATACAGAAGAGTGGACAAATGACCTGACTCACCTCTCAGTTTAATGCAATAATCCTTAAGTAAGTGCCAATGTGGTGAAGTTTCTTTAGCTCAATGGTCTTTTTTGAGGCTGTGGTTTGTAGTGTTGCTCACTCACTATGTGTGTTTACATGGAGCCTGTCACTCCGCTTATCATTGGAAAAAGAAAAGTCAAAGAAATGTCTTTCTGTGTGGAAATTATTGTTAAATCTGTCACAATAATTGCATATTTTACAAACGAAAACACTCTTTCCACACGTTCTACACTACTGTTTCCCATTGTTTGGTATTCACCAGCACTTTGTTCCACTTTTTCAAAAGATGCATATATTTTTCGGAGTATTTTCTGATATAGAATACAAAGAGTATTACAAATCCACAGCTGTAAGCAAAGCACTTGAGGCAGGTTCATTTTATTTGTGCAGTTATTGATCGGCTTGATTACATTAAGAAAGAAAAAAAGGTCTACATGTGACCAGCGTTCCCCTTTGCTAATGAAGGTTTCTTACGTTAGGTCTTATGTCTTTTTGATTTGATTCTGATGCACCATCATTGCAAGCTGCAACAATCTAGGCCTGTTTTCTACCTCTGAGCCTCCTAAAAAATGTTGCCTTCAAAAATTGATGTACTTGATCTTTTATCAAAGAAGAAGATTTCCACCCCCCTCCAAGCCTTGAAAGTGCTCTAACGGCAAGTCACCTAATATTGTATATGCAGTAAATGAAAAGGACTTTTACTTCCAGAACCCTTGGAAATAACTCCTCACACTTCTCTACATGATAGCTATGCAGCTCATCTATATTGGGTTATTATTATGGATATAATTTTATCATTTGTATTAAATATGAAGAATCATGCACAATATTATGCCCATATTTTGTACATAATGTATTTTATTGTTTGGGGGAAGTTGTGTTTCTGATCAAGATTGCATGTTTACCTGCCAGAGAGAAGGTGCTATTTGTTAAAGGTATTTTTATACTGTGTTTTGAAGATGTGTTTTTGTGGTGCAAACCTTTCTTTAGTCTTATATAACTTTTTAAAAGGCCTTTCTAATAAACTAAATGTTTGAGTAAAATCAAGTTTGGTGAATTTTCTGATTTTAGCTATTGATCACGAACCTGTGTCCTTCTCATTCGCTGACAGTCTGTTTGACAACAAAATAAAATGTTACAGCCTCATTTATCTGCATAACACAAAACTGAATATTTCCAAATACATTACATAACTTGTCAATGTAGGGGTTAAAGAAGAATTAGGAGATAAGAAATCGTCGTGTGTGTGTGTGTGCGTGCGTGCGTGTGTGTGTGTGCGTGTGTGTGTGTGTGCGTGTGTGTGTGTGACTGATCAAGATGTTCTAATTTCATCAGCTGATTTTATTAATGAGAGGATTTTCTGCTTGTTGGCCACGACTCCCCCCTCTCTCCCCCTTGGTTTTTCATGCTCTCTGCCCTCGGTTGATTTCCCCTGGTGGAAGACGGCGACTCCATATCCACTTCATCACACACCAACAGGCCTCGCGCAGCTGCGTCGTCACCTCATGCTCTTCCTTTACCTGACTTAATTTCAAAAGTTATGTCAGTCAGCACCTCTATCATGCTGGGGGTTGGCATGTGTTGGCAAGACAGCTGACAGCTTTAACAGATTATGCACACTGTGACAAGGTCAAAGTCGCAACAAGCTGACAGTGATTGTGGAGGTAAAGGTATATAGGTGGAAAAGGCCTCAAATTGCAGGTGAGAGACAAAGACAGGACTCTGCTGCATTAATGTGCTGCTATAATGGCAACTACTCTACTGGGAAGGCTTTCCACAAGACGTTGTTTACATCCCATTCAGCCACAACAGCATTAGTGAGGTCAGCCACTGATGCTGGGTGATATGGCCTGGTCTCTGTTGGAGGTTTACATCTCCAGTGCCAGTGAAGTTCTTCCACACCAAACTCAAGAAATCATTTCTTTATGCACAGATTCATTGTCATGTTGTAACAGGAAAGGACCTTCCCCAAACGGCTTATTCAAAGCTGGAAGCACAATAATACAATATAAAAATACTCCATTTCAATTAAAATATAACTATTAATGATGCAATGAAGTGTAAGCAGCATTTAAATGTCATATTTAAGAAGCTGGTATATTAGAGTATATTCTTTGGGTGAAATCGTAAAAATAAAATAAAACTACCAACCATAGCTAGTGAAGAAAAGGGTACAGTTAATCCCACTGTAGTGGAGCGAAATATAAAGTTGCATAAGAAATGGAAAATAGGAAATACAAAAGTACCTCAAAATTGCACCTAAATACAGTAGTTAGTTGGAATTAAGGGTCCAAAATATGCATATTCCACATATTCTTGACAATATAATGTATTTACAGCTACAGTAGAAACAAACAATACAAAGAAATTATGTATATACATTTTTTAAGACCTGGGAGAGGGATCCCTGCTCAGCTGCTCTCCCTGAGGTCTCTTCCATTGTTCCCCCTTTAATTATGGGGTTTCTTTTAGGAAGTTTTTCCTTGTGCGGTGCGAGGGTCTAAGGACAGAGGGTGTCGTAACCTGTACAGTCTGTAAAGCACACTGAGACAAATGTGCAATTTGTGATAATGGTTTTATATAAATACATTTGATTTGATCAAGACTATTTTAAATAGATTGTATAGAGGACTGCTGTGAGCAAAGTGGACCAGAAAACGCATAAGAGCAGTGTCACCGTCTCACTAAATGTGTATTGTGTTTTAGTTTCAAATGTACTTAAGCACTGTTGAATTTCAAAGCAACAGCAAGCTGTGATACCACAGCGTGAGGGCCGCCTTCTCTCAGTAACAGTTACCTGCTGAGCCTAAGCACTGAAGCTTCATCAGCCACTTATGTAATGAGCTGTTTTTATGAATCTATAAGCTCATACACTTCATATAACCCACACTGTTTTTGGGAAATGCTTTGTTTAACTCAAACACTGGAAAAACAACCATGCTTGTGCCGAACATACTGTGGGCCTACATGTATGAATTTAAGTATGTTCCACACGCTCCACGCCTTTCCCTCAGCATGATTGATTTCTCTCATCTGTTACGAATGTGTGTGTGTGTGTGTGTGTGTGTGTGTGTGTGTGTGTGTGTGTGTGTGTGTGCGTGTGTGTGTGTGTGTGTGAGAGTGGGTGGGGGGAGCAATGACACACAAGCATATTTCATCATGATTCGTGTCTTGGAGATATATTTCACATGTCCTAAAAATAGCAGCCGTCACTGAAGTCAGCAGCGTAACTAGTCGGCTTTACACAAGACACCAAAAGACTTCAGTGGAGTCCCGCAAGTCTTTCAAAGGACGTGTGCGTGTGTGTGTTTAAGACTGCAAACTTAGGTCTCTATGTAAGAAGAGGAGCTTTAATAACCTTAACTAATTTGATATTCACTCTGCTAGGCTCTTTCTCTCTAAACACACACAGTCTCTGATTTCGTGACTCAAGGTTGTCCTTCACAGACGTATGCTAATGTATCTGTGCATGTTGCCTACAACTGAATTGTAATTTAATATGAACTAAGTCCCCCCCCCTGACTGCATTTATGTGCTGAACTATAGTGGTGTTTTTGTAATTCCCACCATAACAGCAGTTCTGCTGCCATCAACGTTGAAATCAGAATAATTCTTGTTATTAGCATGATGAGTTTTTGCAACAGGAAGCATGTTCAGGGTTATTTGTATATATATTTTTCAAATACAGACAAATGGATATTATGTGGCGTTTTTCTCTGGAAGATTAACAATAAGACACAATAAGGATTATCATTGGTGACCCTTCAAGGGTATTTCACAGCCACCATGATCCTTCTGCTGGTATGTAGTGGGTCTTGTGGAGGACAATCATGCACATGCCATGAGTACAATGGTGGCTCCCCCTGTCTGTGTGAACCAGAACTGCTCATCATCACCTCCCTCAGATGTGGAGTATGCAGAAACACGTTTAGGAGTTGTTCATTTTTCCTCTTCAGTGACCTTGACTGTTGAAAGCCCAAGGGTCTTGGCGTTGGCACAGAGCTGGATTGGTAGAAGCTCGCCAAGAGAGAGAAGCAAGCCAAAGTCTCCCTCTCTCTCTCCGTCACTCCTCTCACTCTCCATCTTGCTCTTTTTTTCTGCCACCCACTTTCCTCTGCAAGTACAAAGGCTGTTGCTATAGCAATGAAACATGCTAGAAATGTGCTCAATCTCACTTTTATCCTTTCAGCCATATTAGCATATGATCCGTATCACTTCTATCTTTATTTCTGTCCTACTTATTCAAACGTATTGCTCATTAAGCAAAACATTAGGAACTATTTGTTTGTGTGTGTGTGTGTGTGTGTGTGTGTGTGTGTGTGTGTGTGTGTGTGTGTGTGTGTGTGTGTGTGTGTGTGTGTGTGTGTGTGTGTCCTTTTAAGGTGCACATGCACTTGCTCATGTATACGCGCAAATGTGAATGTCAGGAGAAAAATGAAGAAAGAAAACTGAGGGATTACTGTAAAGCTTGTGTGTGCTGTTCACAGCAGATTCCCCTCAATGCTTTGACCCCCGTGTATTCTCTCGTTTATCTCCTGGAGTTTGTGAGTCTAGATGGGGGATCAGAAGTTCCTCCTGTCCTGTGAGTCTTTTATTTGAGCACTCAGAGTTGTGCCAGTCTAAGCATTTATTCAGTTTATTGATCTGAGCATTTTGGTTAACCTCTCCAGACTCCTGGCTGTACTGAGCACTTTCACACAAAGCAGTTTCAATTAGAAATGGGTATTACACACCAGCCTACCTCCGCTCACCTTATATCTCCCTGACTTTAAGTCCAGATGTTTATGCATGGCAGATTTGTGCTTAATGGTGTGTTTAAAAAAATAATTCTATATTTAAAGAGACCTTTAAAAATAGAAACTGACGGTTTCAAATGTTCCAGATGTTTGAATAGGACAACTCTTATCCTGTCCATCTCCTCAGTGAAGGTGTTGTTTACTTTGTTAGCAGATGATTCAGCTATTAACATATTCTCTTCATTATGGCGGTAATGAGCACAGGCCACATGAGTGTCACAATGCCTCAGCATTATTATAAGCCTCTCATGGGACATTTCAGGCACATAAACCGAAATTAGCATATGCCATTTCTCATCGCTCCTTGCTGTCATTCAGCTGCTCTATTTCAATATATGCTCAAACTACTGATGGCCTGAGATTGTTTTAGTTTTCTCAGCTCTCCCTCTCATCTTTCCCTCGCTCTCCTTCAATCTTCCCCCTCCAGTGATCCACTTCCCTCTCTTGACTGTAAGTAAATCTGTAATCTGCAATTTTGCAGCTGACTAGGAAGCAGAAAGTGGTGGAAATTGTTGGTTATTGGGAGAGGGGGAGATGGCAAAGAGATTGGATCCTGTAAAGCACTTCCTGCTCGTTGGAACTAGCGCAACACGTAGATAGTGCGGTCCAGCAGAATGGTAAGATGGACCTGGATGTCCTGGTTGTCAATGCAGCTTGATCCCTCTGATGATATGTTTCATGTGTTTGTCTCGTTTCAGTTAAAAACACTAATTAAACTTTTTCCTGAAAATGCCCCTACTTTGAGGAGGCTCTCAAAGAGTCAGAGCATTAATGGGAAAACTAATCTTCCTTGAATAAACACACACAGTCATGAACATTAAATCTTAGTTAAATCAACAGTAGCACAAGGAGGTGGCTGAGTCGGTGCAGGGAGCTGCAGCAGCAAATGGCACATCAGCACATTCGCAGATAGATGGTGAGAAGTGTCAGGTTGCAATGGTCACGCTGTACACCTGTATGATTGGATGTAACTATTCAGCTGGTGGCCAAGCTTGTGATTGTGAAGCATGACAGCTAATGCAAAGGCAATTTCAGTGCTCTGCTCTGCGTGCCTCCAGCGATGGATCCTTATGACGTCGGTGATCCTCTCACTTTTCATCTAGCGCCATCATGAGGTCAACATTTCTCTTTGTCCAACACTTTATGTTGACCAAATAACTACAGAACTAATGACAGTCTAAACTATAGGCTACTGTGTTTAATCCTAATTAGCAAATGTTAGCATGCTAATGTAACGCGACAGCACTGTGCTCCCTTTCCAAGCGTGCAGAAGAACATACTGTATGTGGAAGCTGCCACTTCAATGTAAAAACTTGAAAGGGCCTCTCTAGAGCCAATGTTTGGTTTGTCCTTCCTGGGCTACTGTAGAAACATAGTAGTGCAACATGGTTGGCTCCGTGGAAGAGGACCCGCTCCCCCTGTTTGCTATAAAGGGCTCATTCTAAGCTAACTGAAAACATGATTCTTAGTTTTAGGTAATTAATGAAAACATAATAATGGATATTATATTCAGTAGAGGACATATCGATATGAATTTGGTACATTTGTGCTGATCCCTGAGATAAACGACCAGCCTTGGACATAACTCTCATGACTGAGGGAGGTTACCTGTGAGTTTCTGAACCTCCACTACTGAATCACACGTTTTCAAACCTCTGTTACACTAACACGCTAAACTATGATGGTTAACAAGGTGCATACTAAACATCAGCATGTTATCGCTGCCACATTTACTCATATTTCCACAAACCTTAATCTTCTCACTTTGTTTGTGTTACCAGCAATGTCACCCTACTCCCACATGGTTTTGCAGCGCAGTCTGTTGACCTCTGGCCCCACTTAGCCAGTAGACTGAGCTGCCAGACGTCCTTGTCAGTGTGATCCTTCTGCAGTTTCCAGCTCATATTTCAGTTTTAAATTTTGTATAAGTGAAGTTTGTGCTCAGCTTTTAACTTTACTTCACTTCTATTTCCATTTGGGGTTAATGGCTTTGAAACACTTTGATCTTCAATTTAACCATTCATCCCATTAATGACTCAAACCGTGCTGATGCTGTGGACCCCTGGGATCATTACCTGAATGACTTTTCTGGTCTCTGCTCCCTAACCAACCTCATGCGACCACTTCAGCTTCCCTAAGTGATTGCCTATTGATTCATTAACAGTTGTGTAAAGTAAGGCTCCCTTTAAATGAATATGTTGCAACGACTCAACTTTAAAACACACAGAGGAAGGGATGACACGGAGGCAGAAACATGTAGTTTAGTGGAGATGGAAGAAAGACTGGCGAGGTGAGACAGAAGATTATTTCCCGCTTGTCTCTGTAGATGGATATATGAAAGCTGTCTGTGGCGATGTATCAGTTTGGATTTCTGGGCTCCAGGGCGCTGTCTCTCTTATTCAGAATATTATCTCTGGCAGGCTTCAAGTAATATCTTCACTCTGAATAAAATGGCACCCTAAAAAAAACACAGATACCAGTTTGTAGAAGTAGTGGCTTGGTTGAAATGTTTGAGGAGGATGACCACAAGCCATTATCGGGTTTATGCATGCAGGAGGGGTACAGGCAGGTCCTACTGTTGCCGTGCTGGAGAAGTGAAGTGAGGCTGAGTGGGAATGGGAGGGTAAGTGACAGGCTGTACGTGTGGACGAGAAACAGGAGGGCTGTGGATGTCAGATGCCGCCCAGGGAGAGCCCACTGCACAGGCAGGGGTCAATAAGGAAGGGGCCGAGAGTGGAAGCAGTGGGGGTTGAAGTGACAGGTCAGTGCGCGGCTCATCTTCCGTCCATCACACAGTCCCTTTGTGGTTCAATCAAACTAGAAATGTCTTGACTGGATTTGACTGGAGGAACACAGGTGAATGCCTAGTCATGCAGACACCTGTGCCCACTTGTCCGTACCAGACAAAAATATCATCCAATCAAATGAAAATAAATGTTTATGGAAACCTATACACTCTGGTCAAATGTGTTATTTCTTAACTAAAGCATGTTTATGTAAATTGAGGGTCTGAACATTTTTGTAGTGGCTAAACTGTATGTCATTTAAAGTGAAAATGCATTTCCCAAACCCGGCCTTTAGGGAAACTAGAGAGTCCAGAAGTGTTGTGTAGCCACATTGTGCGCAGAGATAAAACTAATTTCACAGCCCATTACACTTATTTGAAAAGCAACAGACGGTAGACTCACAGTGGGGGATGCAGCGTCAAAGAAATTCAAGTTTACAGTGGCCACAAAAGAGCAGCTAAAGGTGACTGGCCAGCCGTGGCGGGTCACACAGTCATGGTGACACAGTCAATACTAGACCCCCTATGCAGGTCCACGGCTACTTCCTGGGTACACTACTGAGAGGATGTCAGTCTACCCCCTCCGTAGGCAGGACACTATGAGCTTATACAAATACACTTCAGAGGTGGCATTTAGTGAGCCGGCCTTTGTGTGCCCTGCTTCCCCTTCTTTATGCTGGAAAAAGGTAAATTTGTCTCTCCTTATTCATAATGCACGAGTGTAATTGGTTAGATTCTGATCAAACAGCTGCTGCAGATCTTCTTTTCCTTTTCTCATCTCTTTCTTTCCCTCACTCACTTTATCTATTGTCTCTTTCTCTCTTCAGCTCTCTTTTATTGGCTCACTCCACCTCACCCATAATCCTCTCTGTCTGCCCCATGCCCCTGGCTCAGCGCTTGCCTCCCTCAAACCTCAGCTCAAGGTCATTTTGTCAAGCCACGATGGCTCCACAAAGATTTTTATTTTTCCTTCCTTTTTGCCTTCTTCTTCCTCATACCATCTCATGCATACGGTTATCAGGTCACACAGTTTGATAATTAATTTTCTCTTCTCTTGTGTCAACTTTTCACTTACATCAAAGCACTTCAGTCCGCTCTTCTGTATCAGTTGGAATTCAGTGAAAGCGAACTCCTTGTTCATGTTGGCCTCTTCAGGTCTATCTAATCAATCTTGCCTCTTATGTTGGAGTGCCTTTCATTTGAGCAGGAAGTTTAACTGAGTCAGTGAATGACACGGTGAGGCATCGTGGCATTTTAACTCTCTTTTCCACATTTCTTTCCCCCTCTTGTATGGGACTCTCCAGCTGGCCATTATGCTGTCTATAACTATAATAAGGTCAACTATAATTATGTGTCCACCGCATGTTTCTGTCACGTTTAAGGGAAATGCCTAGTTGTGTCTGAATATAAACATATCCCAATTATATTTCTCAACATATTTAATACCTGTTACACCGTTACGTTTTTGGTAGAAGTTTTGAATTGGAAATACAGGAAAATGTTAATACTGGGGTAACAAAAGTAGCCTAATTGAATCTAATTTAAATAACACCATCAAGAACATAAACAGATTGTCTCTTTTCACAAATATTTGTCAGTTTCTGGTGTGCATTTTAAAAAGTTTTTGAAAAGTTTTTGAATGTAAATAGACTATATAAATGTTGGATTTGACTGACATGTGAGCACGATGAGCATCAACAGTTTAGAGTGGTATGGCTCTAGGGATAGCGATGTGGATTGGTTCATCACTTTGGTCCAGACTGAAATATCTCAAACCATCAGATGGGATTGCCATGTAATTCTGCATAGATGTTCATGGTCCCCGGACTTTGAGTTCTAAACATTTTTGATCCACTGATCCTTCATCTAGTGCCACCATCTGGTCTAAAGTTGTGTTTATCAAAAACTTTGGTTTAGGACCAAATATTTGCAAAACTAATGGTATCCTCGTCAGCCTCAGCTGCAGGCTACTTTGTGTCGAATGCTAATAGGCACATTCAAGCATGCAATTACACGCTAAATTAATCAGAGCCATTGACCCTTTTCACACCTTTTAACGTGTCATATAGTAAAAGCCCAGGTGTAATGAATAACATTAACGATGGCTTGGTTCTCAGAAGTTGTGATGCGGCAATTTACATGTTATTAGTTACACCTGTGTGTGCACCACAATTGGGAAACCAGTGGGTTAAGATCTGGCGTGCATGTGTGTGAGTTTGTGAGTGGTGGCGTTGGTGTGACCAGGCCATCTCTCTCTCTCTCTCGATCGAGCGGTCAGTGGGGCTGAAGCCATACTGGGCCCCAGGTCTTGACATGTGTCCATGTTTACAAGAAGCTATGCTCGGGTATTTGATGCCGCGCCTCACTGCCAGACATGCTGTCGGACAGGGATGTACTTAATAACCCACACCACAGAGTCTACAATTAAACATTGCACATTATCACTAAATAAAGGTTTAATTTCCACCAAACATGACCACAGACTGATTACTGAACTGATTCACTACACTGTAAAAGAAAGTACAAAACTAAAGCCACAGGGAGAAAATTGATCTGTAGCGTTATTGATGCCTGTAGGGAAAATCTCTCTCTCCAGGGATGAAACGGGGACGTACACAGTACTGTACATTACCGGCTACAGGAACAAACATCCTTAGAGCTTGTAGGGATTCTGTTTCTACTTTACATACTAAAGACAAAAATTAACAAGCATCTTGTGGTTTGGAGCTATGTTTTTTTTTCATTCCTGTAGGAATCAAGTTGAGATGTTTCCGTTGCAGCTAAAATACAATGCAGCTTCACAGAAAACTCATTTTGATATTGAAAAATCAAAAAGCGAATGTTTCTTTTTAGCCTCAACATTTTGCACTGACATTTAACAACCATATGGGAAACCTCTGTAGAGGAAGTAGATATATAAGATTCTCGCTAGACTCAGAGTTTTTAACAAGTTCATGTTTCTTGTCTTCATGTTGCTGAAAAGCATTTTGGGAAAAATAGGAAATAAGCAAAATAGATAAGGTGATGGAGGCAAGAGAAGGTGTATACATTAAAACACTAAATACACAGCATTTATTATAAGCAGCTACAAATACATACATTTGCACATAGATACATTACAATAGAGAGAATGTAACGTCAGGTTGCACAGAGTCTTGCTCTGATTGGTGCTTGTACCGCAGTTTTTTCACTATGTCACTATGTACTATGTATAAATATTTTTGATAGTTTGTATGTGTTTTCGTGTACATGTTTCTTTATTTTCTAGTATTGTGTGTGCGTGTTTAGATGTATTTTTCAGTATTCTTCCTTGGCTGAGTGACACGGACATATGGTATGTGGGTGTTTGGCAGATGCTCCTTATCACTGGCTAGCTTTGCATTTGTGTGTGACTATTTTCACAAGAGATTCAGATCAGTAGCAAGGGCAATTCACTGTGTTTTTGTGTTCATCGGGAAAGAAATAGGCGACTGTGGGCTAACGGGGGACCTTGTTGTCCCGTAAAATGTGTAAGGGAAAAGAGAAAACATGGTGACGGAGGTGGTGGGGTGTGAAGTGGGTTTGGGGGGGCGGGGACAGAAAAACTGCTAAACTCTTTAGACTGAGACCATGAGGTGTTCAGTGCAAACTGTGATCACACAAAGTCACACACACACACACACACACATGAAGCACAGCAATAGATCAGTCGACCCTGATCCAAACCTGGGCCTGGAGAATACAATTTACTGTTACAATCCTCAGTTTTTAAAGCCTTGCCGTGAGTCGGATGAGAAGTTAGATACCACTCTCATGTCTGTGTGGTGTATATGGCTACAGCTCACTTAGCTTAGCTTAGCATAATGACAGGAAGTAACTGGAAAATCGGTTCTAAAGTTTACAAATGAACACATTACATTTCTCGAAAAAATGAATCTGTAAACTCGACACAGTGGAGTGTTATGTTTTAGCTGGATGTATGTGGCTATACTCGTGTAGTCTTTTGCCTGCTAGGCAACCAGTGGTGGTCACGAATACTACTGACTCCTGGTTTTTGTTTCTTGTTGTATCACTAACTCTCGTGTCATTTCAGATTCAGTCTCCTGCCCTGCAATTACCTCATTCCCTTCACCTGGGTTTCCTCGCCCATCTCCTCACCCGCAGCTCATTCCCTCATCATCAGCCCCTCAGCATTTATACCGGCTCCCTTCCCTTTGGTTGCTGCCAGATTGTCTTGTGTTTTTGCCAAGCGCTCCAGTGTTTCCTGTCTTGATTTTCGCCTGTATTATTGATCGGTTTTGACTCTGCCTGTTTTTGGACCTTGGATTACCCGCCTGCTCCTTGTCGGATTTGTTTGCCTGTATGACTGATCTCCCGGTTTTGACCTTGAACTGTTCTCATCACACAACATGTCCGTATCCGTGTCGTGCTTTTGGGTTCCACCTATTTGTACCAGAGATCTTTTCTGTAGATCCTCAGATACCTTTGGAAATGAATGCTCCCAGCCAAGAAATAGTCCGGTGCATAACCCCCTCTTCATTTTTGAAGTCCAACACTGGAAGTTAGCATCGCGCTTGTTCCCTCAATAAAAAGCCAACAGGATTTTTACATGGGAATTTGTGTTGCAGAAAATAAGCTCTGTGGCAAACACCTTTATGATTTTTGAAGCATAAATACAATTGGTAGAAGTAAAAAGCGAGAGTTCGGCTATAAACGAACCACGGTCGCATGACTTCAACGTCACCGCCACTGAGCAGATGAGTGTCCCCGTGTTAAATGTCCCCGACAACCTCTGTAGTCTCATTTAGCCACTCGTTAGCAACCATCTCCTAAACGTGTGTTAACCACAGACCTTATCTCAGGCATCTAACTAAAAACCCTTTGACGTTGAGGCGAGGGGATGGAAGTGCTAACTCATTTCCGTGTTTTAGGACTCCTGCAGCACTTCCTTTCCTTTTTTTTATATGGATTAATAAAACAAGGTATTATATGTTAATGTGCGAGCTTTAGAGGTGCTGGGAGGCATCTTCAGTAAGAGCGAGGCTAGCTGTTACCCTGTTTCCAGTCTTTATGCTAACCGTCTGCTGACTAGCCGTGTATTTACCGGACAGATATGAGAGTGGTATCTAGCTTCTCATCTAACTCACTGCAAGCTAATAAGCGTTGTTCCAAAAATGTCAAACTATTGCTTTAAACATAACACTCTACAGATAAAAACTGGAGTGCATACAACTTCTAAAGATCATGATGATAATAATACTGATACAAACGAGAGAAATGCACAGTTAAGAATCGGATGGAATATAAAAAGCTAGGGGGTGGATGGTGGGTGGAGGTGCGTGAGGGCAAACACTGATTTTATTTAGTTTTAGAGGCATGACATGTTTCTTGTTCAAGGTTATATAAACAGCATTTATTCCACCATCTGTTTATTAACATACAAGGGTCAAACATGGACATTTCAAATGCAAGTGTAACAGGTTCTAGGAACCATTTACCAATTCAGAGTCCGGTTTTGTAATACATCCATTTGAAAATAACAAACATAAACTGTGTTAAATAATGTTAATGGAGGATTTTAGCACACATTGCACTATGGGAGTTTCTGAACAGTTAACAGCTGACATCTGCTGACCCTGCTCTCCTCAGAGACTCCAGGTGTTCACACCATTTATATAAATCTCTCTCTGCACAGTTTATCTCCCACATTCACTAGCACAGTAATTTAAGACCCTTGCTAAAACAAACGTCTGTGATTCAGCGTGAGAACTGCAGTGACAGCGACCTCATATTTATCGCGTGCCCAAGGTCACAAATTTAGTCAGTGACCTTGATGCCTGCACGCAGCTCTTAGTGACTGAGTGCTCGTAGTACAGCAGATGCAAGGATGCACCTTACAATGAGATGATAATCTCAGGTGAAATATGGCTTTAAGCCTCATGAAGCTGCTCTTTATCTAGCTCATCCTCCACCAGCGGTGAAGTCGCCACATGGAAATTTAGAGTCTGATGTGAGACAATCACTGTACAGCCTCCAGTGTGCAGCACACCGTGGACATAAGCCTTCAAAAGCCTCCTCCACACTGGGGGGAGACTGATATTATCGAATCAAGCCTGAATCCATTAATTTTCCTTTGAGCGAGTTAAGGTGAAGTGTGTGTAATATGTTTTTTGAGATGAGGGAGAGGGAGGGAGAGGCAAGTAATTGGGAGATCTCTTTGAATTACTACGGAGTAGCGTTCACCCTTGAGGAATCTCAGGTCGTCCTTGTGGAAGGAAGGCTACCCATCACACACACTCCCCAGCCCCCCACTCCTCCTGCATCCCTGTCTCCTCCCCCTTCCAACAAAAGCCCCCTCTCCATCCTCCCTCCCTCCCTCCCCCTGCGCTTGCAGATCACCGTATTGGTCGATGGGATGGAGCGACTGCGCTCCAGCGAGCGGTTAGCGCATTATCGTGCGTTTGGCCGGTCCGTGTGTGGGATGCTGCACAAGTCTGCTGCATAAAAGTGGACAGGTGTAGCGCGCCGTGTTGAGTGGGGAATTAAAAGAAAAACAGCGAAACACTGTGATATTGCCTGATTTGTGAGCCACTGCTGCGCTCTTCATCTGCTGCCGTGGAGGGTTCTCCCCCCTCCCGCTGTAATATTTATGACAAAACGGAGGCAAATTATTCTAGTCACGTTTTTGGCTGACAGTCGGCTGTCCTGGAGAGCTCTGGAGTGAATCGGGGTCCAGTGTTGGAGATAGCGCAGCGCACCAACACCTGCAGTAGGATGTAAAGGGAATTCCCACTCACCAAACTGGTAAGTTTAACACTCGACTATAGCACTTCTTCTAATAAGACTCATATTTTAATTCCAAGTAAAAATCATCATATTTTGTCTTTACAAATACAATATGTGAGGATGTATTTAAAATGAGACTTAAGGGGATCAAAGGGGATGGATACAGTCTTTTGCAAAAACGAATTAAATGGTGGGCTGTCACGTGGAGGGACAAGACAGTCCAAACCTGTTTTGATTCCGGACTGGAGGCGACAATAACAAATCACCTCATTGTCAGACCAGCACTTATGAGGGGCCTCAAAACATCCTCGGGACATGTCCCCAGCTCATTTGAATTGCTTCTTTGCATATTCAGGCATGATGTGAATACCTGTGGGATAAAAAAAAAAAAAAAAACCTTCTGACCATTTGGGCTTTTTTGTTCTTGTGCAGCAACAATAAGATAACACGAGAGGGAAATAAAATCTAATCTATTGATTAGGAAAAAAATGTGTTTCGATCCAAGTTGACTTCGAGTCATTTTGATCCTCCAAGTCTCCCATTTCCCCAGGGACCCACAGGGATTGTGGATATGCTTCAGCTGCATGCATGCGCCACGCTTGACACGAAGGTGGCCCGGCTGATCGTTTTTAAGAGCAACGGCTGAGTTCACCATTATGTTTTGACATTTAATGCTTTAATAAGGTAACATTTTTCCACAGTGCACGTGATGAGTTGATCTTGGTCTTGAACTGGCATAACCCCACGAGACCATGATTTCAAAGGATTGTTTATCAGGCAGCCTCTGCATTTATTTATCCTCATTAGAAAGAAGACAAAAAAACTGTTAAAAATGGAAATTAAAATTTGCATTTCCTCCGCCTGACTTCTGCAGTGAATTTTAAATCTAAAATATCATTGGAGTTATATTGTAGCAAAGTGTTCATTAAGATCTCTTTTCATTGTTTCTTCCAATATAATCGTAGTAATGGTTTTAAAATCTACAAAATCTAGTGTTATTTGTAATCCAGCCGTATCTTGTGTTTGAATATGGAGCAGTGGCAAAGCATGTTTCCTGCACTGCTCTCTTGTTGATGAGGTATGAAATGGAAACGTGTGGCTGGAAGGTGGTGGAGATGGCTTTCTATCTGCTGAACACTAAAGCAACATATTCTCCAATTAGTTCAATGTCAAACTCTTGTCTGTTTACATTATCGCCAGTGCTTTTCGTTACCAAATTACAAATCATGAAATGTTTTGCTTCCATGAGGTTTTTTTTAAACATTACTTTGCTAATATTATAATTGTTTGCTTATATTTACTTTTGTGTCCCCACTCACTGTGTCCCCCCCTGCAACAATTATTACGTTCTCTCACGTTATTGCTTTCCCACTTTCACATACTTTCTGAATTCTCTAATTCATCGTATTCTCTTGTAACACCCAGTGCTATACCCCACAACATGGGGCAACGTATTGATTTCTACTTTCGACTTGACCTGAAATACTGGTGCAGTGTTATTGTTTCATAAGTGTGGTTATGTAATTTGTGAACAACTGGCAGATTATTTAGACTTTCTAAAAAAAAAAAGAAATACTATAATCTGCAGGGTGTAGGCCTAGCCTAGGAGGTAGAATTAAAAACTAAATGAGATTGCAGCTTGTAAGGCATTCTGGGATGCAAGGTTATGTGACCATATTTTACAAACATCATTATTCTCTTCTTAATCTTATCAAACCATCAGTCTTTTGAACGGACACTGCAGTTAATTGGCTCATCTTGATCTTAAGTAGCACATATTATGAAACTCACCTCCAAATTAACTTTTTTGATGAGACTGAGTACAAACATGCAGAAGATTAAAAAGAGTGAGTTAAAGCCCATCTTCTTAGTGATGTTTTCTGGCTGGGTGTGTTTGTCTGTGTTTGTCCGTGTGTGTGTGTGTGTGTGTGTGTGTGTGTGTGTGTGTGTGTGTGTGTGTGCATGTGCGTGTGTGTGTGTGTTTACTTCTCTTTTCCATGTAGAATCCCAAAGGGATAATTGTTTTAACACATTCCCAATTCCACTCACTCTCATGGTTGCAGCCCGTGTGTTTGCTTTGCATGTGGGTCATTGTGTGTTTGTGTCTGTGCGTGTATTTATAGAGAAGCTTTGATGCTGCTGGTAGGGAAATATTCCACCACACGTGTCACTCTCCAGCAAGATGCCGTAGCTTAGTTTGAGAAAGCTTTCATATTTTGTTGCGCGATGAGCAAAGGAACACTGTACCTCTGATCTGATGAGTCTTATTTACCTTTCATATATAACGGTGCTAAAAATGGAGATGGTCAAAGTCTTGCTGAGGTTATTATGGGACAACAACGGTGAGGAAGAAGCACACAAGATTTATGTAAGAGCTGCTCTATTGTCATAAAAAGCTCCAATATAGTTTATGTCTGTGCTGGATTTATTTTGAATATAATTTAATGGCTTATAGACTTTTAGCTTGTGAAAAATGATTGTGATATGTTTATATAAAGGACAGCACAGCTACACTGCTGATTCACACTCATTTTGAAGGTCTGAGAATAGTTGCGTTGTTACACAAATAGTCCCAAAAGTGCTTTTCTTTTACTGCAAGGCCATAATCATGATATATCAGGGGGGGGGGGGGGGGGGGGGGTATACGCACGCACACACACGCACACACACACACACACACACACACACACACACACACACACACACACACACAGAAAACGGAAATATTGCTGAAACACATCTGAGCTTTTAAAGTCCAGGGTTTATAAATTAGTCAAATGAATTATTGTATCATTGAAGTGAACAGGTGCCACATGCTACATGTATGATAACTCAGCAGGGATAAATGAGAAAAGTTGATGTACAGGAGTACAGCTGTGTGCAATACAGCAATACAGTATGCCTGCATTATATTCCATTATATATTATATATTGAATTGTCACCTGCCGCCTAAAGACTTTTCCACTATATATTCATGCATATAAATTCACCAGAATGCCGGGATCGAAGTGTTTCGCGCTCATAATTTCCTGGGGGATGATCTCCAACCCACCCACTTAATATGCGTCCCCCGAAACTAAACCTTAGCCTTTGTTTCACTAACAATACAACTGTTAATTCATTTTTATTTACTGTATTTTTAACTGGCTGGACTGTAAACATGACAGATATAGAATGAGCATGTGCAAAATGTCACTGCGGTAACTAAAAGTAATCTCATTTAATGTCGTAAAAGCATTAAACAGCAGCATTAAAGGACAGGTGTATTTAAGGACTATATTTCTATTTTCCTATTTAGAACAATATTTTTGACTGGATGGGCCACGTCCTTACGTCTTAGTTGATCGAGGCCATACAAACAAGTTGTCACACCTCTGGACTATAACAACAGAAAAAAAGTCGAAACATGATAAACACCACTAACTGTGTATTGATTACTGACGGCTGAAGTTGCTCATCTTTCTTGTCAGCGTGCTCATGTTCCCCGTGTGAAATTAAAAGCATGGTGCACTTAATTCTCTTACCTAATACAAGAAATAACAATGTTCCTCGAAGTGCATGAGTGCAGGGAAACATAGAGGTGACGCCGATCTCAGCACCAGATAGGACGACAGGAGGAGGAGGAGAATTGTGAAAAAGTGAGATGCATGACGAGCAAATAGAGAGAAGAGATGGACCGATAAATCATTGGCAGAGCAGAGTGGAGTGACCAGAGTGAAATGGAAGAGAAGAGCCATACACAAAGACTTTATAGACTCAGTGTGGCCACCCATAGATAAATAAACAGGAATACAGCTGCTTTATTGCATATTTATTGGGTATTTAGGTATGTTTTATATGACTTATTACATGCTTGATTACTTGGAAGCCGACAGACATTAGGTGTATGTGTAAATGAGATTTAATTGACACCACTAAGTATTTAGTATGCATCTCATGTACTTTGGCCCTCCTGGTGTTCCTATGTATCCTCTTCATGTGGGAATGGAAAATGAATCCCTAATTTTTGTTTAAGGTTATGTGTGTGTGTGTGTGTGTGCGTGTATGTGTGTGTGTGTGTGCGTGTGTGTGTGTGTGTGTGTGTGGGTCTTCCCTCCCTCTGGTTAGATCCCTGTCTGTCATTATGGTGTGAGAGATGCCTGCAGTGATGTTCTCCCCTCTTGGCCAATGATGTCCTGTCTGCAGAAGATAAATGGCATTAATTGAGCACTAATTGCCTTCTGGAGTGAAATTGCTTAATCACTTTAACCTGTCACAGATAACTTCCGTCTTTTGTTTTTCGAGTACCCCATCAGTTCCACTTACTCCTTTGGTCCTTTTCCATTGCATTCAAATTCGTTTTTGGGGGTTTTCTGAACTCTTACACTTCTGGTACATAGAGACATTCTTCTCTCTGCAGACACTGATCCAAGCAAAGTTTGATTAGGATGAACATTCCTCATCTGTGTTTCACTGCAATGTCTTGTAAAAGTTGTCCTTTGGAGTATTTGACCACTACCAGCACTATGGAGCAATGTCTTTATGAGTGGATCCCTGTTGGTGTTTTACACCCAACGTTTTATGAGGAAGGAAATGCATTCAACACGTCTGTTAGGCCTCCAGAATACAAACAATGCATTTCAGTAATTAGGTCAAAACTGAATCTTTGTTTTCTTGAAAAATCCAAAGGGCACCTTAAAAAATGTAATGTTTTCATCTTTCTATAAAGTCAAATAAAATAAATCAAAGCAGCTGCACACTTGTCTCCACTGCACACACCCAGATTATTGTCTACACATTCTGTAAACAGACAGAGTATCTTGAACTGAGAGCTTTGACGATACATTTTGTGCATGCAATAGAGATAAGATTTATTTTCTTTTACACTATTTACACTGTGTAGCGTTTAGACTTGTCCATATATGTAGTAGAGAGTTTTTGGACGCCTTAAAGGGACAGTCCAGTGATTCAGCATCGCACTTTTGCTAAAGTTGACAGATTTTTAAAATCTAAGCAGCCGAGTCCAAGATATCTTGACTTTTAGATCCGAGAAATAGTCAAGTTCCAGAAAACACTGGATCCTACTCTTCCCATAATGCAATTCAATTTGATTTATTTGCTTCGCCCTAACGTTGTAGCAAAGGCTTTCTGTTCAAAGTCTCAAGCCTAATTTGAAACAACTCTACTGACAACATCTCCTGATTTTGAGGGATTTTCATTGTTTGTGTATGGATAAGTTCGGCACGGCAATGAACGCATGTGAAGCTTTTTCTGGCTAAACTGGGACAGAGTCGGGTCTTTTGTCACACAATCAGCTGTTGCTTTGTCACTAGAGCAGCGTTAAAGCCATTGTGACTTGACTTGTCACAACACTCCATCACAACACAAATCAACACAGGTGGCTGCAGCATACTGACTACTTCTGTTTGACGTCTGCATTGGGACAATCCATTTACTCCTGATGACGAGGGCTGTTGAGGTGGAGAGATACTTTGCAAATCATATCCAATCACTGCAGAACACATGAGAAATGTACGAGTAATTACTGGTATACCAGTAATTACGCTCTTATATCTCACCAATTGATCCTTTTTTTTCCCTCTTACATCATTCTTACTAATCATTGCTATTATGTTGGATGTTATATGTGAAAAGCCTTCCAAACCACTGATTTACATAACAGTCTCCACTTGTTCTAACTCAGTTTTGCTTCGTTTCGCCAGCTTTCACATTTGATTTTGATTTCTTCTTGTTTTAAAGAACTGTGATTGCAAGGTAGCCTTGATTAGTGCTCATCGATGGGTGGTGCTTTTAATAGCAAAATTACAGGCTTGGGGCGTCATAGCTGGATATAGGATACCAAGGAGTGTCTTTAATGAATGTGTGGAGGCAAATGAAATCCATCGAACACGCTGTCAGGTGATAATGACGCCTTGCACCCTGTGGACCAGAGCTGTCTAAAGACCAAGATCTTCCTGTACAAACGTAGATGTTGCTACAGATTACAGGCTGTGATAATTAACCTGCAGCTTTCTTATTGATGTTCTTGTAGCAGCCTGTCAGAATGGTGCGATACAAAGTGACTGGACATGTGAGATTTATTTTACCTACTAAGTCTCTGCAATTTATTATTCAAAATCACAGAATAGTCTGTCCAAACGATCTGGCAGGATTACACAAAGATATTGCACTGTGTAAAAGAAAAGAGCCATGTGCTGGCTGTAAAATGGATGATGAGGCGAGGCAGCGCAATTGGGACTATTGAAAAGAGAGATGGATAGAGGTTGTGACCACGGAACAAACATTCCCCTCCAGCGAGCACACAGCTCAGCATCCATCTGCACACCCCTAAGCCTCCCTCCCATCCATCACTCCCTCACTGCACTTACCCCCCGTTTTCATCTTACCTTCCCGTTGCCCCCGTCCCTTTCTCCCTAACTCATCTCAGGCATAAGTGTGGATGGGATTCAGCAGTTTCTTAAGCACACAAGATGTCATTCACCTCAGATGGCAATCCATCTTCGCTATATCGGCAGGGAACGCGTGCAGAGACATGGGCTGGTTGGTGGGTGGCTGTGTGGGCGGATGGCAGTTAGCCGTACATTGTGGACTACATGTTGTGCTTGTGTGTCTTCGGCGAGCTTAGCAGGAGTTATGATAACCCATTTTCTTCATTGTACAGTGTTAAGTGTTGCTTGGCCTCATTTAAAGAGTAGGAGTTACACTTGTACGCCTGTAATAAACAAACTATATTGCAATTGTTGCACATTCAAACTGTTTCTCACCTGAAGTTCCTGAAGCTGCAATAGGGTGGGGTGTTGTTGCTCTCACTGAGCGGGTTGTGTTGTTGGCCTGTCCAGGCTGGTTTATTGGGAGCCTGCCAGGGATGCTGCTGCCCAGCTGGTGGCTGCTTGCTGTTAGCGCTGCTGGATGAATCGAGTGGAAAAATTAAGCCTTTGATCGATTGTCTCACTGCGGACATTAGGAATACCTAAGACAGCCATGAGTCAGCGTGCTGCATGCGCCATCATCCTGTTTGCTTTCTCTCGTTTCTCCTTCACTCACCTGTTTCTCTCCTGTTGTTTCCCTTTCTTCTCTAAATGTCAACTTTGGGTGTCAGTTCCATAAAATCAAAGAGCAAAGGCTTTTTTCTCGTTTTCACCATTTTGTACTGACATTTTCCAGTTTTACAAGAAAAAATCCATCAAAGAAGAAACCGATAACAAGTTCTCCTTGGACAGTAACCTCAATAAACATACAATACAATGCAGCGACACTAACAGCTTTGTGCATCTGTAGTTAGATACAATGTCCTCTTGTAAACGCCTTTTTCCCTTATCTGAACAACCAGGCACTGCCAGCATTTTCTCTTTCCAATCTCATTTTTGAAAGACAAAAAAGAAAAAATGACATGCATCTACTTTGGTCATTGTTGTCCTCATGTAAACAGCACTGACAATCTCCGTCCCTGAGGTGGACGCAAGCGCAAGCAGAGTTGGAGATCATTTCCAACTGCTGAATACAAACCACAGCAGCAGGTATACTGATTAAAAATAAGAACTCCTGCAAACAGGACAGACTATACTTACTTAAAGCAATCCAGTTTGCTCTACTAAACCAGGCTTTTCAGATAACATTAGTTAGCCGAAATATCAGCTTATAGAAGTGTGAGCTGCTTATCTGTCATTCTTAAGTGGTCCTGCTTCCTCTTTAAGCTATTGCACTTAAAGTGTATTTATTTATTTACAGTTATACCAAGACGGTCACCATATACTAATCACCACATGAATGATTTATAACAGATAGAGACAAGTTGTGGAAAGTTGTTACAGCCTCAGACATATGCAAACTGAGCACAACATTTTATAGAGGGCACAGCCGGTGCTTACATTTAAATAATTAGCAAACTGAAGTCTGACATGTAGTGACCCCCATTGTCACATCTAGATTGCAGAGGACTGAGAGGAAAATGGGAGAGCGCCCTCAGTTCCGGTGCTGGATCAGCACTTTCTACAGCAGCTGATTGAGAACCCGGCATGCAACAGCACAACGGACAGTAGCATGACACAACGTGACAGCTTTAATAAACCCTTTCTGCCTCATCTCCGACATCCCTTAGGAACCCTTGTGTGTGTTGTTTATCAGACAGGTGCACTGGCCTGGAAGTACAGTTGTCATCTGAGGTGAATCTTGTGTGAAACAAGTGAAGTGTGTGAAGTGTCTCTAACCATTGAGGTAGGATTACAGAAGTGACATTGTTGAGTATTTACGAGTCCAATTGGCTTTTGAGAGTCCGTTTTGTGTGGAATAATCTCTGGCTCTAAAAGGCAGGGGCAATTTTGTGCAGGTGTGTTTAACAGAAGATTATAGTGTGGAACAAGAACGAGCAAAAGAGAGCAGTAATACTCATTTTCAAAAACGTAATACCGGACAAGTTGTGGCTTGAATTAATCTTGGCAACCACCTAGCTGCTGCGGCACTATGTTGATTGCACCCTTTTGATAAAACTGTTGCAGTGTTTTGCTGCAGTTATCTTGGGAGTCCAGGGCATATCAGCTGTATTTCAGCCTTGCTCATGGACTATAGAATACACACTGTTGGATGTTGTCCATCCTCTTCCTCTGACATTTCCTCTCATTGTAGTAATGTTGTGTTATTTCACCAAGACACACCTAACAATTATGCAAAGATAATAAAATGCCTTACACTGTGTTGTTTTTAACGCCGTCTGGGCCGAAAGCTACTGTTTGTCTTTGTGTTGGGAAGAAGTAATTTAGCCTCTGGCAAGAAACGTGTTGTCAGGAGAGAAAGCTAAATACAGGGATAGCTTGGAGCGCATGCAAGATTACACAAGCAAAGGAAAAAATAGAATTGAAAGAGAGGAACTAAACTTTTCACTCTAATAACAGGATCTTGAGCACTTACCCTCTGATATTACGGAAAGGGGCTTGACAACCTGTCATCTACTACCCGACAACACCTATAATAACATAGACAGGCTGCAGGAAGTTGTGCAGACTAGGACACTGCCAGTTATTTGTTGTTGTGTTGGAGCACATAATCTACAGTCATTGAGACACCAGATTTGATGAAATCATAAAGCCCAAGTAAAATCTGTTGATGACAGTTTCTCTTTGAATTCCACACTGAGCCAACCAGACACATTATGTAGCTTTCAATACGTGATTGCGAATGATGCTGTTGATTGATGACCGAAGAGAGGGCGCATGGGTTTACCAAAACCAATTTAAGACTCTGTGACTGAAATGAAGCCATCCTATATGACAATCACTCCCAGAACTCAACAGAGCTGAGGCTTTGTTAGTCTTCAGGATTAACTACCGAAGCGGAGCTGTCAGAAAACTATTTAGATTTGAATGCATGTTTGCATGGGTCATTTCTTAATATAACATGTGTTGTAGTACATGCCTTAAGCTTGCTCTGCCTCTTCCCTTCTGTCTGACTTGTCAATCACAGGCTGATATTCATGGGGCTGAAGTTTCACCTTGTTTCCAGCTATTTTCTGTTGCCACTATTCACTCAAAAGTGCACCAACGTGCCCACATGCAACACTTTGGTTGGTTGCAACCATAGACCATAATGCACTTATTATGGTATCTCTCTCATTTCCCGTATAAATACAGGTTTTTAAAAAAAAGAAATACAACCAAAGCATTATAAACTGAGTCCTCTGTACCTTGCTGTTCAGTTAACAGAAGCATAAATTGTCTAAAACTGATCTGCAGCCTGAGTATTTACAATTCCCACTGAAAGACATCAACAGTGGTGGTGATCATTATAAAAGCACCCCTGAGTTCACCATCCTGTCTACACATTTTAATTGTCTTCTTCCCTCTCAACCTGTAAATACTAGAATATTGTGGCTGCCTGCAGGTCAGAGTCACAGCTGTTCATATTAAGGGCTTATGACATTTTGTCTTGCCCCCAAACAGCACGCTAACACAGACTTCTTTTTCTACTCTTTTGTTTGTGGCCCTTTGATTCTCTTACTAGTTCATCACACAGTACAGAGTATCCATTATCACATGACTGATTGTGGCTCATTGTTTCTCTTAGTCATAGAGTAACATAAATGACTCTTGTTGAAAGCGATTCAGCCTGCTCATTTCACCAGTACACAATCATCCCTTTGTAATTACTGGCAGGACTGTTGAGAGAAACGGATGATGGCCTGATGTTTGATGAGATGGATCAAATCAGTGACTGCAGAATACCATTTTACTTTTCTCAAAAAAAACAAATGTCTCCGTTTGGTTTTCACGTATTTAAAAATCAGATCACGGTTGATTTTTGTGTAAAATATGAAAATGTTTCCTCGCGGCACACTTTCAACATAATTTCTTTAGTGTTACTTATGTGGTAGCACACAATTAAATTCTTGTCCTGACAATAATTTACTGCAGTGCTTCAAACACACGCCACAAACACACTCGCATGAGATGGAACACACTGCTTGGTCAATGCAGTATTGACATGTATATTGCCTCTGTGATTGGTATAAGGGATTAACTGTCAAACATAAATTGTTCATTTGTTTGCTCCTTGATTCTCTGTAGCACCTTCATGTCCACCTTATTGCATAAGACTGTCAACACAATGGATTTTGATTACATTGTAACCATGTCTGTGATTATGGCACATTTCCATCTATCCGTCTGTTCAATAGTTGTTTTGACTGTATTTGTGATACTACAAATACTGAAGCTACTTACAACATGTTAAGCACACTATATTTGTTCAATAAAGTCTTGTACGGCATGATACTCTGACCTGTGTTTAAGTAAATGAATGAAACCAACTCTTTAACTGCGGTTGGTGTTAAAGGAAGGAATAAAACAAATTAGCTCACAACTATTTTATGCATCGCTCAAAATGTGACCAAAGATAGCCTACCCGTGAGAGGAGGAAATAGAGAGTGTGTTTTTGTGCTCCCTTGCCTTAGGCTTGTTAAATTGGCAGATCGATGATGCTTTAAATCAATGTTCCAGCAATACCGAAAACCCCATGGAAGCCATTAGTGGATTAAGATAGACCACTGTTTCACACTGAGTCCTGTTCTGCCTGCGGTTCCTTTCAACATGACAAATGGGAGAGAAAACTGTGAAATAAAACAAAAGGAAAAGGGCAAATGAGAGGGTGAGAACAGAAGCTGTGGGAGAGAAAATGTTGACAGCAAAGGCTGAGGTCAACTCTGCCTGTAAGGACACACCTGTGGCTCCTGGTTCAGAGACTCAAGGAAAAGTGTTTTCATATAATCAACCAACACTTTATATGATTCCCACGCACAGGAGAGCTTCCAGTCAGCCATTATTAACATGCTCTACATGCAAAGTAGTCACTCTCAGCCAGTAAACTGAAAAGGGAACAGAGTAGGAAGTGATGTGAGGGATGTAGGACAGCAGATGAAACAGAGGGGGTGTGGAGAGATGATGCCAGGGGAGCTGGTCTTGCTCTGATAGCATTGTTTATGTGCCACTGTCTGTGGATCATTGATCCATTCGTCTTCATTACGTCTCCCTGTGAGAACTATTAACTGCTGCCACCCTCAGTTGGGGGCCTGTTATGTTGACATGCACTGCACAGCCTCTCTACCAGCCCACCAATGTCCCTGCCACCTCTTGGAGGTAGAAGTTGACAGTTTTATTCTGCTTGTGGGAAGAAAAAAACAAGACTTCACAGGAGGATTTTTCAAATTGGCAATTATTGGATTAGTACAGGTATTTATTGTCTTCACACGGTGGGCTGTCGATGGAGGAGCAGGTACAGGTACAGTATCTCACTACTTTAGACAACATGTACTGTGTCACTGCCTCCTTAACAGTGCAGGTCTAGTTGGTTTCTATATGTTTCCTTATACTGCAAGCTTTGTTTCTGACCCATATAATGTGTGTTGTGTAATAATGAGTTAAACATCCACCCACTCCTGCTCATGAGAGGCATAGTTACGTCTTCGTAAGACAATTTAGCACAGTATATGAACTGTCAGGAAATAAATCCTCATTGGTTTGTTAAAATGTGTAGACTGTTCGGACATCCTCCGCTGAGTCCTTGCCTAATGCGCTCATACTTGCAAATGTCCCCCAGGAGACTTCCTGCTCCAATTCCTGTCTGAGCTGTTACCATTGTCTATGCGAAGCATGTTGTTGTTTAACTGCCTGAGCCCAGAGAGACATTGTGGGTCATCAGCAGCAGCTTGAACTGCACCCCACGACTCTAATCGCGTGCCAAGATCCCTTTCACCTCGTTGTGTCAACTCATAGCTTCTCTCCACTTGTGAAATCTGACAAGTTTGACTTGTACTTGCTGTGCAGTGTTATTTTTGAGTAAATATGAGACAGGCTGACTAATAACGGCTTGATCTTTCTCTGTCCTCTGTCTTTCTACTCCTCTTCTCCTTTCTATGTCTCTTTTCTATTTTTCTTTTTTCACAGAATCAACCACAGATCTGGCCATTATCCTCATCACTGTCTCGTTTGAGCCAGAAGAAAAAGAAAGACAGAGCATGGTCTGGCGTGGCGGCCGCTGTTGCTATGTGTGAGGGAGTGCTGTGGCGTCAATGGAGACCGAAGGCTATCGTGACCTCCTAGAGACCAGCGATGGTCAGGGGGTAGGCCTGCTGGATGGAAGGGGTGAAGTGGGGGTGGAGGAAGGCTGGAGCACACCCTACCCTCTGGGCTTCCAGGTGTCTTTAACCACTGTGCTGCTGCTGGAGCTGGTGTTGGGCTTCAGCAGCAACCTGACAGTACTTGTGCTCTACTGTGCTCAGTCCAACCTGGTGGATTCAGTCAGCAACCTTGTCACAGTCAACCTCCATGTGCTGGACATACTGGTCTGTCTGCTGTGTCTGCCACTGACTGTGGCTGTGATCCTGCTACCAGCTAATGAAAGTGGAGTCGGAAGCCTGGCTACGCTGTGCTGCTTTCATGAGGCCTGTGTCACATTCACCAGTGTGGCCACAGCAGTCAATGTGCTGGTGATCAGTTTGGACCGATACGACATCTCAGTGCGTCCAGCCAGTCGTCTACTTACCCCCAGGCGTGCAGCACTGCTCCTGGCAGCAGTGTGGGCCGTGTCCCTAGGCCGTCTTCTTCCTGCCCTTTCTTGAGGGGGATTTCTTCTCTTCGGGGGTTGAGGACAGTGAGGATGAGGAGCCGGAAGGACAGTACAATAACTCTCAGACCACTGGACCGACGCCCTTTTTTTCTTCCATCTCTCCTTCCTCTTTTCCCTCAACTCATCCTTCCTCCCCTTCACACCACCTGACTCCAGTATGGCAGAACAGGACACTGCTGTGTGTAGGAGGGCAGGGATATTACACAGGCCTGGCTATGTATTACCACTTGTTACTCCAAGTGCCATGCTTCTTCATCGCTGTGGCCGTCATGTTGTTCACCTACTCCAGGATCCTGCGGGCCCTCAACATTCGCATAGGCTCCCACATAATGAGGGGCAAGCGTGCAAAGGACTCCACCTGCAGGATACGCTGCAGGAGACGGAAGAAGAAGGACCTGAGCCTGCCCACAGAGGTTGTGTCCTCCAACCAGAACCAGAACCTCACCCATCCTCCTCTCATGCCCTCCCCCACCCCTACACCAACTTCACCCCCACCACTCCCCTCCATGCCCCAGGTGATGTCTGACAGTGGAGCAACAGTCACTACTGTCAGTACTGCTGCCACCACCCCCATCGCCACGACACCGGCCTCCCTTGCTTCTCCAACCCCAGCTTCAGCCTCAACCCAGACCCATGCCACCACACCACTGCCTGCCTCCACCATGGGTGTACAGGCCTCGGTTTCTGCCATCATCGCCTTGAGGCGGGCAGTGCGCCGACACAGGGACCGTCGAGAACGGCAACGTCGTGTCCTAAAAATGTCCCTACTCATCATATCCACCTTCATGGGCTGCTGGGCCCCTCTGTCCGCAGTCAATGTTCTGATCCTGTGTATGGGTCCCAGCGACAGCCTGGTGCGGCTGCGCCTCTGCTTCTTGGCAATGGCGTATGGAACCACTATTTTTCATCCTCTGCTCTACGCTTTCACCAGGCAGAAGCTGCGCCGTGCTCTCAAAACACGTGTCAAGAAAAGGGTAGTGTCCCTTCTACAGGTGGACCCGGCTCCCAGCGGGGGGACAGTTATTCATAACTCTTGGGTGGAGGGGGGAGGCCAAAGGAAGAGTCGCAAGCCACGGGTGGAGGCCAGTGACTGCACTGATCGATGCCTCACAGAGGCAGTGAGGGAATGAGGCTGGTCTTCAGTGTGTTTGCATGTGGGAGTGTGTGTGTGTGTGTGTGTGTGTGTGTGTGTGTGTGTGTGTGTGTGTGTGTGTGTGTGTGTGAATTTGAAGAATTGTATGTGTCTTACCAATTTGCGAGAGATGGTTTGTGTGCATGGGTGTGAGTAAAACCAGTTAGTTTACAAAGGTCAGGACAAATCCCATGACCACTGGTTCCATGCATATGTGGAGACAGGTGAGCCCTGAGCTCTAATTAGAGCCTTGCTTTCTGCTCTCCTCATACAGGCCCTCATTAATCCACTGTTTGACAGACAACGTGGCCACTGTGTCTCCATGACAACACTGGTCAAGCATTATGACAACACCATAGCCATGGCTAGTGAAAATACTAGCGTGCACGCCACTTGTAGGATAAGGGTTAGACAACAGAAAATGCATAGATTACTGCTCTGGCGTGCACTTTCAACTTGCATGTGCATGTACATATGCACACACACACACACACACACACACACACACACACACACACACACACATTTAAAATGCACACTGACCTATATTTAGTCATTATCTGTGAAAGCACACCAATATCTACCTGCACAGATATTCTCAGTGAGAAAAATAATAATGGAAGTCTATATTTCTCCCTCGTTCCCTCATTTTTTCATGCCTTAATTGAGTTATTAATATATTCTTGTGGTGCTGATTGTCCTTCTGTATGTTTACAACAATGTATTGGAGTGTTTGCACATACTGTATATGGTATAGCAAATTAATGGCAGGTAAATACAAGCATTCAGATTAAAGTTTACAGGCTTATATGAAACTACCAGGAAACTGCAAAAAAAAAAAATTCCAATTTCGTTTCCAGTAAGCACCATCTTTTAGAAGACTTTTAGAAGAATGTGTGCAAGTTAAAGCTAAAAGGCATGACTTTATTATTTATTTTTTTAAATAAACTTTGTGAGCAACAGTCATGATTGACGTAAGAGAGGATGAGTGATTGTGTCTGCATGTGTGCATGTACGCATGTGTGTTTGTGTGTGCGATGTATAAGGAATAAATGAGCGTGTGTGTCCGTGAATTTGTGCAATAAATAATGAGAAAAAGCAATGACCCCTAGGATGTGAGCAAAGAGAATGTGAACACAGAATTGTTGGTTTTCTATTAATGGTTTAGATTACTGGGGGAAGAGAGAAGAAAGGGGACTTAATCTTCAGATTAACAGCAAGAGGCCACTGGGCAAAATATAAAAGCAGAATACTTGGAGCAATTGTAACTACACAGGCCACTGTAATACTACTGACATTGTATCAGTTCAGTTTTAAAGTGAAAATCAAAGGGCAACATTTTGTGGTAACTTAATTAAAACTGTTTGTAGTCACTGCAGGTAAAATAGCATGTTATACCAGAGAAATCCCAACGTGGAGCAAAACAACTTCTGACATGGGACATCTCCTCGTGTTAGCTGCTTGTTGCTTGGAGGGCAGAGTCACTGCTTTTGGACAACACTTTGAATGACTGCAGAGGCAGAAAGGCCTCTGTCTGGAGTCCTGGACATGTTACACGATATCCGTGTCTCTCTTTCTCCTCAGGGCTTCATGTTTCCATTTCCCAACCTGCTGGACATAAAACAATAAACCAGCCCTCAATCAGCCGTTGTATAATGGGTGTTACAGAGTGTAAAGATTTATGTCAGTAAGTAGATAGAGTACACTTTCAACTTTATATGGGCTCTTGGAGAGCGTCTTTGGGATTTGGGCTATCTCCTTCATCCTCACCTCTTTTACACATTGCGAGCCAGACAGAAGACAATAATTATTGTGTATTCATGTACATTTTTCAGGGATGTAAATATTGAAGTGTCTGTTTTGGGTTTTAGTCAAAGAAAATTGTTTTTCATTTGGTCACAATCATCTGCCGGACAGAAAATCAGCCATTGTGATAAACTCTGAGTGAGTTGGAAAGTTACTGTAAAGAGAAGATACATGTAAGTGTATTTGTGTTAATACTGTATGTGTGTACACTGTACTGTACATTTATGACCACGTGTATAGAGAAATATTAGTATTGTATAAGATTTATATTATGTGTTATTGTATAGAACAGAACAGAATCTGTATTAAAAAGATGATCTATCTAAGAATCGATCCATCTCTGTGTCAGTTCATACACGATTTATGTTTAATCTATGACATAACATGTATTTAATACATGCCTGTGAAGATGCATTTTATCTGCTAAGATACTGGAAAGAAACATATGGGTGTCGTCTTTTATCATGAGATTTTAGACACGTAACAAAAGTAATACAGAGGAAGAACTTTTGTAGATTGAAGAATGAAATATGACAATTTTGTTACTCTTATTTCACGAGTAAGAGATCTTTTTAAATAGACGGCTGTCACTGCTGTAGCTGCAGCTGTATTTCTACAGTCTTAACAAAGAACTGTTTGAATTCATCCTCCTCAGTCCTCCATCCCTTTTCCTCTGGACTATATGGCCCAAATCTCTCACTCCTTTTCCAGCCGCCCCTCCCTTTCCACATCTCCTGTTTCCAATCCCTGTTTCTCTGATCCCTAATTTTAGAAACTCCGTCCCAGATACTTGCAGTATTTGACTGTATCGAACTCTCGCTGGGATGTGACAACTGTGCTAATCACCAGCACTAATGAAGATGAAACTTGTTAGTCAGGTAAGCATCTGTCGAGGCAGCTCAATCTCTTGATGTTGACACTTTGTATTTTATCTTACCAGAACAAATTGATCTGCTCATGAGGCCTGTGTTTGTGTGTTTGTTGCCTTACTGATTATTGTACTGAGTCAACCGCCTAGATTCCTCCATTCTACTTCATAATCTCGCCATTGCCCTTCTCTTTCATACCCTCATTTCCTCCCTTGGTCCTCCTTCTCTTTATTCTGTCAGTCTGCATCTCTCTCATCTCTTATCCACAGTCAGGCCTTCCAGAACAAAGCAAGGAACAGCTGCAGTGTCTGTGAAGGAAGGAAAGTCACCTTGGGGGATGACAGGAACAAAAACGTGAGAGAGAGCGAGAGAGAGAGAGAGAGAGCGAGGAAGAGAGCATTGAGGGGAGATTAGGGGGGAAACAGAAGAGAAGGGAGGCATAGAAGCTGGAACCAGGACATATGACTAATAAAGGGACAACACTGCATCACTGCAGAGCCCCATTAGAAAAAAAAAGAGAAAAACAAATTGCAGGATGATACCATTAGCAAGCGTTTTACTGTGTTCTACCACTGTTGGCCCAGTAGTCTTACAATATTTCCCCTGCCCATTATACTCAAAAAACACACAGGATAGCCAACAATTAAATAGGTCTATAGTCTCCCCATCTTTTGTGATTAATGGACATTCAACCGGTGACTCAGTAGCCTAATGGTTGGGAATAAAGAACAATAGACTGGCAGAGCTTCAGGCTTTACTGTACCTGCTTGTCCCAGTTCTTGTGCAGGCCTTCTGATTTGACCAATATTTAACAGATTTTGATATTATCTGTTGCCGAGATGTTGAATCTATACAGAAAAGGCTAAATAGGCCTATAACGTTGACTAAGTGTGTGAACAAATGGAACACCGCATATGGTAAATAATAGTAGCCTACTAAATGAGTTAAATAAATATATAACTAAATGTTTTGACAGTGAGTCCAGGGGGTCAATCCGACTGACCGGACCATGTGCTGCATGTCATTGTGCTACATTGTGCCCTGCATTTACCTGTCTCTCTTAACTATCATTGTGAATTAAATTAAAAGGCAACATTTTAAATGCATGTCGAGAGTATCTACAGTAAGAGTCTTATATAGCAAGCTATAACGTTATACATTGAAAATGCATCACAACTATGGAAAGATGATGACAGGAAGCGAGACAGAAAACGAAAACAAAAATCTTATGAGGCTACGCATAAGCCTCGTGGGTTTCATCATTAATCAAGTGTTATTTAGAGGACAGAGGTTAACGTTATGTTAACAACTCGATCGATTATACAACTAAATCCGTAAGAATGTACAATGTATGCGATTCCTTTCCACGGAATGGACACTTCATAGTGGGTCGGTATGGTTACCGATGGCGCCATCTTGTGTTCAAACGTTAGCTAGAACAACTCGGACGTTAGCTGAACACGGCTAAATGTAAGAGTTTGTTCATTCACGCTTATTCCCCACTGGCGTTGCTGTTTGTATTTTTTCGTTTCGGTATCGCTTTTTCTTCGAAAGCCAGAGTCCTGTTGGATAAGAAGCCTTTGGCTTTCTCCACACTCACGTCAAGATGATCGTTACCTGAACTGTGTAGCTAACGTTAGCTAGGTAGTGTTACGGCTAGCTAGAATGGCGTTGGCTGTTTGAAAGAAAACATGTATTCGACGCTCCAAAAATAATAATGATTTATATACATACGTATACAGGTGTGAGGTATATCAAGGATTTTAAATGTGCTCTACTATGTGCGCCGAAATAGCTCAGTTGGGAGAGCGTTAGACTGAAGATCTAAAGGTCCCTGGTTCGATCCCGGGTTTCGGCAGGCATTCTTTATTTTTCTATTTCCAACTAGGTACCATTGCTAATAAGCCTTCTTATGCTTTGTTCACAATTTCTCACTTCACAAAACATTTCTCTGGAACAACTATGACACACTTCTCAAAAAACAGTTTAGAGAGTTTATTCATAATGGTTCTGAAGAGACTATAAATCATATTCTCAATCTCTTTAATGAATTTGGTGATGTGTTTTCCTATGAATGAGTTATGTCTGTACAGTTTTCTCTGATTTAATCACTTAGTTTAGGCCTATTAAATAACAAAAAAATAATAAGCTTAAAAAAAACAATGGTGCTGTTTTCCCTGAAACCTCTGACTGAATATGTTTATATCTGTATCCTTTTTGTCTTTTAATATTCTCATCCTATGCTCAGTTCTTAATATGTAATTTGTATCACTTATATCTATTCTGTATGTGCTGCTATTGTGTATACCTGAATTTGTATGAATTATATAAATAAAACAATATTGCTAATAAGCACATCTGATAGGAATATGTTTGACTTCTACCTTAAAGGCTGACCCACTGGGTTTAAAAAAAGCATGTCAGCATGCTTCTTCTCATGAATATGTATTAGATTGCAGTATATATAATTCGGGACAAAATATTAAAAGCATATTCAAGTTTCACAAAGGTGTTTTTAAATTATGGTTAGGTAATTGGTTAGGTCATTTTTTTAATTACATCACATTGTGTCACATCAGGTTCTGTATGCAATATTTGTATTTGTGAAGTAACACAGCTTAAAAAACTATTACAGAAATAGGGTAATAGAAAGTAGCCTACAGCATTTCCATCAGGAAATATTCAAGTAAAGCCAATGTAATTTAATAATCTAATGTACCTTGTCACTTGCCTAATCTGTCAAATATTTGGGTTTAAAGTTCACTGTTTCTTGTTCCTTGTGTGTATAGCGGTAGGCCTGATACTACAATGAACATGGATGTTTTTCAGCGACATACATGTTCTTACAGCGCTTACCACCAACAGAAAACCAGTTAACATGAACGTGCACCAGATGGCGATGTTGTCTAATAAATTGTTGATCTTGAGCGCTTCGTTAAAGTTTAAAAACAAGTGCAGTCTGCAGTTCATCTCAGGGCAGTTAACTATTCCTGGATTTACATGTCAACAATATAGATAGATAGATAGATAGATAGATAGATAGATAGATAGATAGATAGATAGATAGATAGATAGATAGATAGATAGATAAATAGATAGATAGATAGATAGATAGATAGATAGATAGATAGATAGATGATAGATAGATGATAGATAGATAGATAGATAGATAGATAGATAGATAGATAGATAGATAGATAAATAGATAGATAGATATATAGATAGATAGATAGATAGATAGATAGATAGATAGATAGATAGATAGATAGATAGATAGATAGAGAGAGAGATAGATAGATAGATAGATAGATAGATAGATAGATGATAGATGATAGATAGATAGATGATAGATGATAGATGGATAGATAGATAGATAGATAGATAGATAGATGATAGATAGATAGATAGATAGATAGATAGATAGATAGATAGATGATAGATGATAGATAGATGATAGATAGATGATAGATAGATAGATAGATAGATAGATGATAGATAGATGATAGATAGATAGATAGAGAGATAGATAGATAGATTGATAGAGAGAGATAGATATATAGAGATAGATAGATAGATTGATAGATAGATAGATAGATAGATAGATAGATAGATAGATAGATAGATAGATAGATAGATATAGGTAGATAGATAGATAGATAGATAGATAGAGTGATAGATAGAGAGATAGATTGATAGATAGATTGATAGAGAGAGATAGATATATAGAGATAGATAGATAGATTGATAGATAGAGAGATAGATTGATAGATAGATAGATAGATAGATAGATAGATAGATAGATAGATAGATAGATAGATAGATAGATAGAGTAGTGGAGTAGTATAGTGTGTGTGTGTGTGTGTGTGTGTGAGTGTGAGTGTGAGTGTGTGTGTCTATGGTAGTAACAAATGTGTTAAAAAGAAATACAGTTTAAGAGTTAATTCCTGACTATAGTTTCTGGAGCTATCTTAGATACTGATTTATGTTGAAACATATATTATGTTAGAATCATATGATTGAAACTCAAGAGGGAACTGTGACATCATGTCTTTTATTGTTGAGTTTCTAATATTTTAAAGGCCCATGTAGGGGCGGGCATTGCAAATTAGCTTCGGCTACAAGCTGTAAGTATGTGACATTGCGTCATTATATTTTGTTTATTTGTTTGTTTATTTTGTAAGGGACAAGGACAGAGAAACATTGACAGTTGCAGAAGCAGTGTCCGACGTACTGTATGTACACTGTATATAGCAAGCAAATTAAATAAACAAAACAAATTTTATACATTTATAGACACATTTCTATCGACTCAAGTACACAAACAATTACTAGCTGGTGTCATGATTCATTTTACATTTAAATTTTAAAATTGTGAATTCCAGAGAGTTTCGTTGAGATTGCAGGTTCTGCAAAGAAAGTCTTACAGAGTCTAATTCCACAAGTTGTATCTATCTCTGATGTCTATTATTCACCATCATTTCCCTTTTTGGTATTTCACCAGACCAGTTTCTTTGTCTCTGACGGTCCCGTAGCTAAGACACCACTCCTTAGTTTATTTATACACACCTATCTCATGGAAGACTAAACTTGGAAAGATAAAAGGTTAAGGAATCTTAACTGAACTTTTAGTCATAACTCAAAACAATTATAATTAGTCAGAAAAACCTGTTGAAGTAGTATCCTGTAAAAAATGTAATGTTCTTTGTTTTATGCAGATTGAATGTTGACTAGCATATCACGTTCAGTGTTAATAATTTGCTAACGTTCAGCAGAAAAAGGATACAGGAAAAAGTTGAAGGACGAGATTATCTGTACACAACATTTTTGCCATGAGTCAAAATATAACTTCTCACTGTGGGTTTATTATGTAACAGACTGTGACCATGATACAAGGCAGTGGTTGCAGAAATCTGGCAGAACATTTCTTAACAAACCAGCAAAACAAAAACATGTGTTGTGGTACTGTAACCCATAATTATTTGACTGTTGCATTGACAATTAAGGAAGAAGTCATGTGATCTGATCTTTGCTAACTGCATTACCTGGATTTAGTGGTAAAGTTGTCTTACAAATCCTTTGCGAGTTTACAGTAATGACACAGTTGTGGGGTTCATGATTCACATACAACTCACCAGTTTCACATCATTTTGATGATTTGTGGTCAGGCAGAGATTTAAGAAGCTTTTGGCAATGTTGTGTTTGTGTGAAAATATATCCGTTTATATGTGAAGCTACACACACACACACACACAGATTTTTTGGTGCAACCAGTAGCTCTATAGCTCGCTCTGTCGGTCCATCGGTCTGTAAAAATGTCCCCACCATTTGGCGGCTGAAATTCAGCAAGTGGGTCAAGTGTTTGTGAGGTTGTGTGTGTGTGAATGCATGAACGCTTGGATGCATGCGCGTACGTGGTCGCAGCTATTGCAAACTTGCGCCTGTTTCATAATGAATGTCTAAACAACGTGGAGAATTTGAATCAAGGCGACTGTTAATTAATGTAATTATTAGCATATTGGCTGTGAAAAAGGCCTTTTGTGTTCACTTGTTTCAGCTGTGGACTCCTCTGTGTGTCCAGTGTTGTGATTAATACACAAGAAGTTGTACTACAGTTGTAGACTCAGCAGTTATGTCGAGTTTGTTCGTCAGCACTGCCGAAAAAGAACAGGATGAGCACCCCTCCCAAGTGCACTTCCTCTTTTCAGACCTTAGATTGTCCTCAGTGTGCTGCCCTAGAGAAGTCACGGGGCCATTGAACTCATGAACGGAAGTCAAAGAAAGTGACAGACGGATACACAAAAAGTGCTTTCTTTCAAATGTGCTGTGCAACAGCTCCCATCCCTTTTTCTTTGTGGTGTTACTGACTCATTAGGGAAGCCGTTCCACCTTGGTTTTTGATGAGTTAAAATCTATGTAGACTTTGTTTTTAAACTTGGTTTATTCTGCACTCCATCTTGGAAAACCTGTATTTTAGACTGATCTGATAAGTTGTATCAGAAGGACTTGTTTTGTTTATTTACCTGAAGCTGGTTCATTTCATTGCCAGCTTCAGTTAAATAAACAAATGCCAACGTTAATTTACTCCAGTCATGCAGATTCTTAAACATTTCATGCTTTAGTAGCCAGACACTAGTGTAAAGGTTGAGTGATTATGGCTATTGTATGGTATATAAAATGACAGTAACAGGTTAAGAGTTTGACTCAACTCAAATTGGTTTATTTTACAGTTTATTTTAGAGTTCCTTCAGGGCTGTGAAATGTAACAGTGGGTACATTTGGTCCATTGTTAAAATACTTGTTTCTTTCTCATAATATGTGGTAGATAAGAAGGCAGGAGATGGCATGGTGAGGTCTTGGTGTTCTTCCAACCATTCTTGTCTGTGACTCATCTAAGATAACACAAAATCTGTCTGTACTCTGTTTCCGATCAGGTGCATAAGGGCAAAACATTGAAGTTTCCCCTTTCGGTTCGCTTTCCTTTTCATTTCCCACGAAGGAACTCGTTTCAGTCTAGTTATCAGTAGAGTGCAGTTCTTTCCATTATTTCAGCGTTTGACCTGTGTCTTTGGAAACATGCCCAAAATGTTTAAAACAGCATTCATGATTGCAGTTATAGATTAGCTCAAATGTTTCCTGTCAGCAAAAAACAATGACGTGAAGGCTATAGTCAAGTTCTGTTTGCAGTATAGCTGCAGCTCCTGTCTCCTGTTGACATCGAATTGTTCTGCGCGAGACGAGGATTTAGTTTAAGTTTATAGATATCATTTTAAGAATTCAGTGTATAAAACTGAAATACCTCTGGAAAGCTGGGGAGATGAAAATTGGTCAGAACTTTCTCTTGTTTGTTATCCAGCAAGTCCAGCAGCTGATCTCCTGTCAGCTTCTGCTCTTGGAATTGTAAAGATGTAATTTGGTAGAAAATATTTAACGAGGTTGTCCTGTTCTCAACACAGCAATGTAACGCGATCCAGTGTGCCGCATGCCACAGTGGAGGAGACATTTTACTGAAAAGGCCCTGCAGTACTAGTTCTATATGAGGGTAAGAATTCCCATCGACCTGTATCTTGGAAAGTCTCTATTCATAGCATGGGAATGGACCTTTAAAGATGCCGGCACGAGGGGTTGCTGCAATGTGTCGGAGGTTTCTGTTGCTGTGACC
This sequence comes from Cottoperca gobio, assembly GCF_900634415.1. Classification (NCBI taxonomy): domain Eukaryota; kingdom Metazoa; phylum Chordata; class Actinopteri; order Perciformes; family Bovichtidae; genus Cottoperca; species Cottoperca gobio. The sequence continues at coordinate 18,175,997 of NC_041359.1, forward strand.
CCCAGATCAACGTGTTCCTCTTGTTTCCTGTTGTGCAGATCAAGAAGACACAGGGGTGTTGGCAGTGTGCATTTGCACATCTTTGTGAGACGGCCACAGAAAGAGTCTTACTCAGCATTGACTCCAGCAAAAAGACAATTATTTTCCAAGCCCTCACAGTGCTGCATATCAACTGACAGAACATAGATAAACAGTTCATGTTTCCTATAAGTCCTCTGATGATAGGGAACCTGGTCCAGCCAAAGCCCAATGATACTCACAGAGACAGGGGTGTCATCTGTTAAATACCTGTGGCCAGCAGGGAGTCACTGGCAGCGTTCGGCATCTTTGCCAGGTGACATTAAGTGTGGTAGGACTGTCAGATCAGCAGATAGGAGGTTTTATAAACACCAGGTGAAGCAACCGCATATTTGCAAGAATACCAATCATCCTCCTCGCTGTGTGTGTTTATGTAGACCTAATGTCATGCATTCACCGGCCCTGACCGCTGTTTACACAGATCAGACAGTTTCGTGAGCCAGGGAAAGAAAGAAAGAGTTAGCTTAGTTATGTTTGGTTAAGTTTGCCAAAAGGTACTTGACTACACTGCTGCAGTAGACAGCTATTATTGCATCCAATGAAACAACAAGCAACAGGCAATAGTCCCAATAGGCCCCCTGTAAACATTGTTAGAATTTATGCTTCTATTTTGAAGCTGGCAAAACAAAAACTCCTGCCAGTAAAATTCCTTCTCCATTCGCTTCAATCAACATCTTGATTGAGGACTTGATCTTGATCCATCTCCTTTGAAATGAGTATCCTCTGCTAAGATTACTAATTAACAGCAGTGATAATTGACAGCAGTGATGCCCCAATTATCAGAGTAATCGAGGTCGAGTCTTCTCGTCTGTCACACGTGTTGGAACATAGCGGAGGTCAGTGTGAGATGAGATCATTTTACTCTATTCTTACCGTTTCTCTCGGGACCTTTCGGGTCGGTATTATTATCTCACTGAACTCATTTTATCTTTCACTCACTAACAGACGCACACGCACATAGTAATGTACGGGCATATTAAACGTGCGAGGCGCTCTGCAGTGTTAGGTAACCCACTTGATCCCTTGAGCCATCGCACGTCAGAGGTTACCTGGTGTAAGTTTACCATGTGTCTGCGTCCCAGAGGCTGAAGGGGTTAGGATGAATAAGTGAAGCGCTCAGGCCCTGACACAGAGACACACACTATCATGTGACACCTGCAGCACTACTATGTCAGTCTAAAAAGCCTTTGTGCTGTGTGCTGCATGTATCCAGTTGTGATTTAAAGTTTGACATAAACACATTGGGAGCTACTCGCAGGTAAGAGCTTCAGGTAAAGCTCCAAAATGTGTTTAATTGAATATCTGAAGAAAATTTGACCCGATTGAGGAAACATTTTTATAGAAATGAGTCATTTTCAGATGTCTGTAAAGTAAATAAAGAGATAAAACATCTTATAGGTAAACATATGGATGGAGTAGGGCTGTCGCAATATCACATTTTTAAACAATAATTCTATCAGTCTTATTCCTCTTTAACTTTGTTTATTGTGCATTTTTTTGTCTTCTTTGGCAAATAAATTACACACATCTGAGTGTGGGGCGTTGGGGGAGGGAGACAGAACGCAAGAAATGGGAAATATTTAAGAGGCGGTGGATTATGTAATCAATATTATCATATGTGTATTAATAACATGATTCACAAATTACTGCATGAGCTTGTTTAGTTTGAATATCATTACATAGCATGCCAAACAGAGTAAAGAAAATAAAAAATGAATAGTGTAGCTGTAGTGTATGAACTGTCTCAAGTAATACAAACTTAAATTGCATTTTCTAAACTAAAACAATAATCGTTTCATATTATATGTATACGTTTTAGATTATAATATCTCGTTCAGAAGCACAATTATAATGATGTCCCTTGAGGAATGTGCCGGCACAGAAGAAATGATCTTTACGTAATAGGGGGGGAAACAACCCTCCTGTGGGAACAGCTGCCTGAACCCACCTGCCTTTGTTAGAGAGCTCACAGTGAAGACAACGAGGAGGGAGATGTGACAGGGTCACAGAATAGCATGTATAATGTGATGTGCTCTTTATATGTGCATTACACTGAAGCACAATAGGTGTACTAATATAGCTTTTTTCATAAGCTCTGTTCATAATCATTATAATCAAGTATTTCAGCATTAGACAGCCTTACATATCTTACACATAATTATCCCATTCAAAGAACTTCTCACCCTCCACTGTAGAAAGAATAAATATTACTCAGCCTCTGCAAGAGCTCTGTCTTCATTCTTCTCTCTCGAGCCAACCCTGTAAAGAATCAATGGTGTCCCTCTGCGTGTTTGCTGGGAGCTGTGCAGCTCCACCGTGCAGACGTAGATCAGATTCGCTGAATGTTATGTAAGCAAGAGATCTCTAGCAGCAAATGCCAACGGTGTCTCTGACCCCTTTGAATGTGCTTACTTTTGTTACGTCTCCTTGTGGTGATGCTTGCAGGGGTTCTAGGTCAACTAAACTCTGCTGACACACCGGCTCGCCACAGAAGATAAATGCCTGAGAGAGCTGTCTATGCACGCACGCACACAAACACACACACACACACACATATACCGCGTTTCTGTGTCTTCTAAAGCAAGGGGAAGTTGAGCGTTGACTTTGGCTGATTTCTGACATCTCACTTTTCACCTCCGTCATATGCAAGACAGCCTCGAGGGAATTCTCCGTGGGCCTCTGTGAGTCTGAGCGCGCTCCTTGGAGACAAATTGTTTGGCACAGGGAGAGCGTAAGAGTAACAAGAGACACTGACGTAAAGATTGGAAAGAAGACAAGGAGTCTTGCATGTGTAAATACCTCAACTTCTGCTGATCTCTCTAACTTAAGGCTGGGGTAACACTTTAAAAAAAAAGAAAAACAAGTTTGTACTAGCTGATATCCGATTCAAACAGCCACACTCGGAAGGTGAGATTAAAAGCTGACCATATTGGGGGGGAATTCGACCATCCAAAAAGCACTTCTGTCGCAGCATACATGCACATCTATACTGCTACCTACAAGGTGGCCAACTGCCTTTTTACATTTGTTCTACATGAGGGATAATGTACAGCAAGGAGGTCATTACTGCAAAATGAACCTTGACAGGTTGATACATAGGATATGAGGTATCTTAACGTTCTGTCTCAACGTCCCTCTCCTTGCTGGCTGTATTTAAGCTGTTAAGTGCAAATGTGTGCTCTTATCCATTAGCACAGGCTGTAATTTACTTCCCTTTTTCTCGTACTGAAGAGCTGTTAGCATTGTCTCTGAAGGTTATTTCCACCGTCCCTCGCTCCATCTTGCAACACCTAAGTAGAATTCTGGGTTGCTCCTTTTGAATCATTTCCTTTTCTAACTTTCTCAGACACTTAACCTTTCGCCCAGGGAGGCCTGTCCTAGTTTCCAGCTCTTTTTTTTCTCCGCACAACTTCTTTTTGAAGACTGGGAGAATAGGTGGGAAATACGGATTAGGTTAGAACATCTCCTGACTTCTTATCAGCCTCTCTTCATTATCTCGTACTAGCACAGCTCCTGCTGGCATAATTAACTCTTCACTTCCTTCGACCACAAAAAAATAATTTGTAATCGATGACTCACCCAGTGTTACTTTGTTTTTCTTGCTAACCTCCATTGTGAACAAAGAATCTAAAACTTGCACTGTTAAGTACAGTTTATGCAGAAGTGTTTTTAATTGTAAGGTTTTAGTGTGGGAGGAATTGATATACAAATGATCCTTTTGTGGGTGCAATATTCCTTTAAGCCCTGCCACCTTCGTGTTCCTAACAGCACAAATGGACACAAAGTACTTTGGGAGTTTGTGCTCAAATATCTTTTCACGGAGTAAGCCACTCTCTTCTCTGGCAGTGTCCTCTGTCTGCTGCCACAGTGTTCTCGCCCAGTCTGCGTTCTCAGAGGAGAGGGCCAAATGCCCTTTGCTGCCTGCCAGTCAGACAACTTTCCAACCACGGCCCCTTCTATGTCATTCTGTCTTTTCATTGTTCGTTCTGTCCTCCTTTTGTCTGATCCCTTTCTTGATCTCTGGGATTTACCGCTGGTAGTGGTGATGGGCTCTGGGTGTCAGGGTTATGCAACCCTGGGATTATCACATGGGACAAATTGAGTCAGACAGGCTGAAACTACTGTACATAGGCCAGAGGTTCAGACACATTCCTATAGAGCTGGTTAGAGGAAAGAATACACTTCATATTTGAAGCTGTAAAATCAAGGCTGGGTTTAAGAAAGTGTCCCATGTACGAATACTTTATTTGGTCCTCGTAAATTATTTACCTAATAACTGTGTTTTGAAATGTTTGCCTAACTACAACCTTTCTAGACCTTGTTTCTCTTCTCTTTTAGTAAAGTTTGCTTTGAAAGTGTCCCTCGGCTTGTGCACACAAGAACAGATGAGTGGCACCTGTGGCATTGGCCTACTTTGGCCCAGGTCCCAAGCCCGCCGGGATTCCCATAAACCCCCCTCTGTCACTAAGGCTCACTGGATCTAGTTTCCTTTGGCACTAGAAGGCGACAGAGCGATTGGGGGATTCAGGGAGGAGTGGCTAAGGTTTCTCTCACGCACATCCCTGCTGATTGTTTTTTGTTACCCTGGAAATAGCTCATATAGCCATTAATGTCAAACCTGCTCAATGAATGTGTTGACCATCACTTCTAACCCCATTCCCTGATATATCCACAGCCTGGGCTGGGTATCAAGTCAATCTGTGAAAGAAATCAGCCAGTAGAGTGAAACTGTTTTACCGATTTAAAGACTTCCCACAATTATTCTCTGTATATTAGTGTAATCCATCTACCTGTACACGATCCATTCAAACTACAGTCCATTTTACAACATGTTAAGTGTCGTTTGTCATCAAAGAAAAGTGTTATTTGTAGTTATAGTTCAGCTGTATACAATTATACTGAGCGTACATACCGTAAGTATATGACACTGGTGACGCAGGACAATGATCTGTGGTGTATCTCCACCCTCCCTCTCTCTCACCACAATTTACAGCCTCATCATTCTCACGCAACAACACACTGCAGCAATAACCTTACCCAGACATCTACGCACAAACTGCCCTCAAACTACAGACATTTCCATTTAGTCGTCACAATCACAGAATATCATTTACAATCACCTCCTCCACTTTCACACCAAAAATGTTGCAGTCGGATGTGTCATGACGGATTTTCTGTCAGATTAACTGCTGGGAAGCATTCGTCCTTAACAAACTATCTACTGCTGAGAATTAAGACACATCCTCCAGTTGCACTCTGTGTATCAGTAATCTGTAAATGGTCAAACTAACTGTACTTACAATCGGGCCTTGACTTTTTTTTGTACTGGCCCTCAGAGACTACTTACTTATGCAAATCCTTAAAAAGAAAGGAAAACTATGTGTATACTATTTCTCACTCTATTCACTTGGGAACATGTGGGCCCACTTTCTTGGAATTTAGGAAATGATGTGATGTGAGTAAGTGAATGAACAAAAGAATAAACTGTCACTGGTCAGATTCATTTAGAGCAGTAATAAGTTTTCCATTGGTGGTAATTTAGCAAGAAGATATTTAAATTGTGATGAACTAATGCTAAGGACAAATCCATAACTAAATGCACCTGATGTACTGTATGAAGACTCATAATTCATTCATTCATTCATTATGTACTGACTGTGTTCATTACTTTTGCTTCGTATATTGTTTTATCACATTCAGTAAGCAAAAAGGTATTTCAGCTAAGGATGCAAGATGTGACTTTCTTCAGCTGATACCGATAAACGATCATTTGCATGTTCCTCGTGGCCGATAAAGATAAGATAACTGATCATTTCTATATTTTAAAAAGAAGTTCATAACTTGGCTAAGTTAAAGTGATGGAGGATTTAATATTCCACATCTCTGCCCTAACTAAATCTAACTGACTTCACAACAGTTCTGACTCAGTTCAATGTTCAATAATGTTTTCTAGTAAAGTCCATAAAGAACTGCCAAAAACTTTGTCTCCCTCTGAAGCTGTGAAAAACATCCACAACGACAACAACATGTTTGTCTCTGTAGTCAGAGTGCTGTGCTTGTTTGTCTTCTTCTTTGTGTTTATTGGCAGATTCCAGTCAACTGTAAAGGTGCATACCGCCACGTACTGTATGGGAGTGTGTAGACGCTGTGTTTTGTATTATTGGCTATAATTTCATTATCTGAATATTACATATTAATATCAAGTTCCCATTATCAGCCGATGATTGATCGGCCTGATATATATTGTGCATCCCAAATTTCATCTTCTGTGTATTTTGTTATGTTTAATGTTTGAATTCTTGATACCATTAGGACTTAGGCAACATGAATGTGCTAATGCTAATAGCAATGTGTAAATTACCAAAAGATGCTGTACAATTCAATGTTATCCAGTTTAAAATGACTTGAACACTTCCACCTCCTCAGGATGTTTTGGGGGCTCTCCACCTCAGCTGCCTCGGTATCATTAAGCCTGTCTGGGGGGTTTTCCTCTGGATTTGTTGAGTTTAGATGAGCTGGTGGGTCCTTCATCCCAATGGCTCAGGTTTATTTGTGATTTGAGTTAAGTAGCACTTACCCTTCATCCTGCATCCTTCCTCCTTCCTTTTCATTTTCCTTTACGCCATCGCACACTGCAGCGCTCGCTGGGCTCGAAAAATTCCACACTGCAGCAAAGAGAGAGAGAGAGAGAGAGAGAGAGAGAGAGAGAGAGAGAGAGAGAGAGAGAGAGAGAGAGAGAGAGAGAGAGAGAGAGAGAGAGAGACAGAGACCGAGAGAGAGAGAGAGAGAGAGAGACAGAGACAGAGAGAGAGACAGAGACAGAGAGAGAGAGAGACGCAGGTGGAATGATGAACAGAAGGGGTGAGAATTTACTCGCAAGAAATAATCGATGTCACCTTTACACTTTATTGATGCAAACACTGCAAGTAATATATGTTATATATATAATTAAATATATATATAATTTGTTTTCTGTCTTTTTTTAACTGTTTGATTGTGTTTCTTTTAAATGCATTGTAAGGCGACCTTGGGTGTCCTGAAAGGCGCCTCTGAATAAAATGTATTATTATTATTATTATTATTATTATTATTATTATTATTATTATTATTATTATTATTATTATTATTATTATTATTATTATTATTATATGTCAGATAAGAGAGACAGTTAAACATTACATGGGACTGATGCATTAATTATTTTTTAAAGATTTTTCCAAAAATAATCAAAATAATTATGAGATATAATTTAGAGGAGATATAAATAGTGATGTGCTATTTAACATATATTTAATATAAGCTATGTAAATATGTTTGAAGAGGAAGGAGGGTGAGCGGTATTTATGCAGAGAGATGGGGAGAAGTGAGGGAGGGAGGGACGGAGGGACGGAGGGACGGAGGGATGGAGGCGTGCAGCACTTTGGGTCAAAGTAACCTCTGCAGATTTGTGCATCCATCACCACATGCTCTGGTAATGAGCAGAAAAGCATTGCAGTACCCCGATACAACTGCTTAAAGCTGGCTACCACAAACACAAACTCAGAGCTGCAGCTTTAATCCCATAGGCCTACTGCTTTAAAATACAAATGCTAAAACTACTTACTCACACAGATGTATAGATGCATGCCTTTTACTTTCTTGTGTCAGTAAGTTAGAACAATAATGCAGCAGGTACATTTATTGAATAATAGATTATTGTATTATAAGCTAGATCTACTTGGCACAGGTTGTTTTTCAATGCATTGTATACATTTTTGGATTGACATTAATATAGAAACTTAAACATGCAATAACTTATATTTTGACCACATAGGTCAGCAGAAACAAGTTGTGAACACAACATTGACGTATTGTCACCAGTTAAGCTGATATAGCAAACTTGTTAGCAAACAATTGCTTATTTACACATCCAGCAGTTACAGAGTATCATTATCATTCATGCAGAGTCATGTTTCTTGGCACCTGGTGAATACACGTCCAGTATTCACTCTCTTTTACCTTTGTGTTTGGTCTCCTAAGAAAATATCTGGCACTTTGGCAGCTAAATGCTAACTTTGTCTGTCTGTTGAGCAGGTAGTGTAAAGTGGATTTAAAGGTTTTTTTCCCCCAGAAAACAGCTAAAAATTCTGAAAACAACACTATGAGAGCCGAGAGAGTGAACCGAAGCAGTAAAGTTGTGGGCCGGAAAGCTAAACAATTAGTTGAAACTTACAATAAAGATATGTAAAGGGAGAGGGGGTATAGATTGTTTTTCACATTGCGATTTGATACATTGTTATTATAAAAAATATTGATAATAGCCAATTGAATTATACCTAATTATCCTGTATTGTCACACGGAAACACACTCGGGGCCAAGCACCACAAAACAGACGTCACAATGTCACGAATCAATCAACCTGCCTCAGGGATCTGTTCCATACAGATTGATTAAAACAAACTAGCCTAATGCGTTATTGATCAACATCACACAGTTTGTAGATGGAACGGCAAGTGATTGGAAAGTTAGGGAAGATTGTGACACCTGTTCTACTAGCGTGCGGTCATTACATTCAGTCCACATTTCTTAACACTTCTATTTTAAATAAGGCCCTAAGTGGCACTCTTTCCACTTCATAGCAGCGCTGTTTTAGGCCTCATTTAATTTGCAAAGATTGACTCGCGCTGCGGGGAAGTTCGAGTCTGCTTTTTGAGTCAGCACCTTCAGGTTTGTTAAGGTAAATGAATACACTTTTTGTGATGCTACTATAGAAACAGAGCGTATGGCTTGGATACACACACGACTGAAGATTTATGAGCTCCAACTGCGAGGCTTTATATGTTCAGGTTTATTATCCTTTTCAGTTTGAGTCATCTTGTTGGAGTACCTTACTCTTTAATGACGAGTGACTAGTGACTAAGATGTTATAAGACTTTCTTTAGACTCTGAGCTTATGACATGTTGCACATTGAAACCAGAGCCAAAATAGAAATAGCTGTTGGAAATCCATCTGTGGAGAAATGTGTGTGTTTGGAAATGCTGCTTAACCTCTAGTTTA
>NC_041359.1:18190112-18202612 GCF_900634415.1 Cottoperca gobio
TCTTTAAAAGTGGGTCAGGTTCTAGCTTGTTTACTGTCAGGCTGAAAGTGTCACGCTCACAGCATGGCATTATCTCAAACAACCTGATTTTAAACATTGCATCTGGTGTCAAGCATTTATTTTTGTCGCTTGTTGTTGTTGGGAGCTTCCCTGCCATTGGTCAATCACCAACAGTACAGTTTCATTTTGGCACTATGCCATAAGATTATGCATGTTCTCAACTTTCACTCATACATGATACGGAGTAGTTTCCACAGCAATATCCGTTTTTTTCAAGTGAACGTGAGTTTGCTTCTCATTGGAATATTGGGCTGCTTGAAGTTCTGCCTAGTTTGCATAAATACATCTCCAAGTCTTCCACTGTCTGTAACCTGGAGGGAGTTGATTTATTGGGATCAGCCGGGCCAATAGCTCTTTCGCTCCAGCCGTAGACAATTGCAGCACAGACACAGGCATGTGCCGCAATTTATTGGGCTTCAGGAATGCTCGTGAGGAATGTGTCAATGTACTCGAAGAATCTGAAGTTAAACTCGTGAGGTGGCTTGGGGGCTTTCCAAGGCCGCAGTTTGAGAAAGTAAAGGAAATCTATCACCAATGACGTTGACACATCTAGACCTTTTACAACTGGGAATTTTAAGTTCACATTATTAGACATGCAGTTGTTGGGCAGTTTTAGCTGAAATAGCATTTTGCTTCAGTGCATATTGGAATATTTTAACTTTTGTTGAACATGTTGTGACATGTTCTGGGGGATGAAATAATGTGTCAACTTACCTTGGGGAACATTGGCATCAACATGATACCAGTGTATTTGTTCACTCTTCAGCCTTTTGATAACCCTTCCCTGTGTAAACAATACATAATAGGTTAATTTCCTGACTCTTGGCTGCAAGAGGTTTTAATCATATTTTGATATACACAAGAAAATGACGACCATCAATAGAGGAAGTCTTATCCCCACAATGGATTATTTACTTACTGTATATTGCCCTGACTCACGTTTTATGACTATATTTACTGTTCAACCAAACATCCTCATTGCTATATACACCATATGACTAACTGGTTATTTGATTGTATTTTTCTATCATCAAACCGTCAGTGTTGTGTGATCAGATGAGCCTTTTTCTTTCATGGACAAACGGAAGTTTAATATAAATGAGGGAGCATATGGGCCCGTCCCCTCTCTGAGGCCAGCTCTTATCCTCACCCATGTTTCACTCCCTCACGTGTCTTGGACTGAGGGGGGGAGGGCTTTTGGACACACTGGAGAATAGGATGTCAAGTTCGTAGAATAACAGTGTTGTGATTTCCCCCACTCAGGAATTTCAAGGCGTTCTTTTCCTCACAGCACAAATTTTACCCCCAATTACAACTGTACTGTACTGTACTGTAAGTGTACTGTGTCTTCCTGAGACGGAAGGAGCTTTTCTAACAACCTAATCATTAAAAGACCATGAATAGACTGTCGATGTTCAGTGACCTTGCCTACAACATGGCAGTACATGGCATGGTAAACAGTAACCCCGTTCGGGACCGACCGGTTAGTCTTCATCCTAGAAATTGTTCTTCTTGTAAAGCTGAAAACTACTGATTGAACACACTTCTGAGAAAGCATAAATGTCCCTTTAGTGTCACTTGTCAAAGTTTGAGTGTTTTCAGCCTCAGGGGGAAGTTATGAGCTCATCACGGCTTGATGCACTACAGTGAGGCAAACAAGATGCTGCAATAGAGAACGTACTTGGACAAGTGACACTCAAGTGGCTTCATCAGAGGTGGCATCCTTTGCTTTTACAAGAGAAAAGACTTTGAGAATGAAGAATGAAGAATGTTGGTCTAGCAAATGTCTGGTTAATTCCTCCACCTCCATTAATTTGTATGAGGCCTGGGTTAGCCCTTTTTCATAGCAGACATTTGAACTTGTCATAGTAGAGATGCACTAGTGTATTACAGTAATAACACAAAACAATGGCTCCATTCTATCACTGTCACTGAAACAACGCGCACAATACCAAAAACCTGAAATTATAGCAGCCACCATTAATCTCATTTTTTACACCTGTGCTTTTCCTACTGTGACATGTCAAAATGTCCTCCATGAAAAATGTCCATCGCTGTGGCACTAATACTGAGTAGGAAGTGATAACAGGAGCGTTACAATTTTACAATGAAATTGCCACAAACCATATAATCAGTAATAAGGTCAGTTGTATTAGATTGGTGCACCCATAATAAGTATAAAAGAAGAACAAAACATTTCACCATTTCTATAAGTGCTGATGCATTTGTACAGGGCTGGTTTTCTAGAGACCCCATATGTGGGTGGGTGGAGTTTACAATGACTCCTGTGTTTGTAGAAGGCCACGCATTATACAATGTGCAAGGAGGAGGTTGTTTGACATTGCATCACTGCTCTGTTTCATAGCTGGATTGAGGGCCCTGTGGCACAGCCAGGATCTATTGTCCTGGGGCACGGACCCATGACATGAGAGGGGAAGCCATGCTAAGCTGACATAACACTGAGCCATCAGTGAGGCCATGGTGACTGGGCTAGAAAGTCGGCAACTCATACACATGAACACACACTTTCTTGTGTCCTTCATACTGTATATAGTGGGATTTGTGGAGTCATGGTTTGTTAAACAATGTTGAAGAGTTCAATGTCTTATTTCAGTTTCAAGATTAGTAGCACAATGATAGACAGAGTGTGTGTATGCTTTTCCTGTAGTGAAGGGAAATTCAGTATATTTTAGAGATCTCTTGGCTTCTTTACATCTGACTGATGGTCCTCGACGTTACAAAGTTTAGAGCAAACACACAGAAACACACACGCTCATCCCAACCCCAGTGTTGCGGCTCACTCTACACCTTTGCAATCACACAAGTAAAGCCTTCACACGGTAACACGACACAGCCACTGTTTTTTCCCCCCGAAAAATTGAGTGGCATGATTGGGTCAGTATTGTTCTGTTGATCCTGGGATCAGAACTTCTGGGAAGCCCAGAGTGTCCAACACACACACACACACACACACACACACACACACACACACACACACACACACACCCACATATTGCTGAACACACTATCTCCCTTTGCTTTTTTTGTTCTCATTCTCTTATACCTGTGAGACCGGTGGAAAGAGAAGAGTGGGTGTCCTGTTCAAGTGCTGATTATTTAATCCCTTCCCTACCAGGGTCTGGAATCCTTTCTTCCCATTTGTAATCCCAGTGCAGAACTGGAACATCAGAGATTAGTACGTGATTAGGCTGTAATGTTCCAAGTGACTTGAGCTTGCCTAAAGTGCCTCAGCTTTGTCTCGTCTGGCACACCAGTCAGACTCATTAGGTCGACCGCCACTTACCAAGACATTTCCAGTTTGTACTGAAACTTTACTTTACACTGACCCAGTATTTTTGACGATATTACTCACAGCCTCCACCCAGGGATGTTTGTCTCCTGACATTAATAATACAAATTCCAGTAGTTAGCTTGTACATTAACGTGCAGTGTCTTGCAATGTTCTCCCTTTAAACAAAACTTAAATAACAGAGGCCCATAAATAATACTGTCCAGCAAAAAGCCTCCTCGAGATGCATTTCAGGAATTTGGAAGACCTTCAATACACTGAGATCGATTTCCGGGTCCCCACGGACCACTGTTGTAAAAGAAACGGGCACCTCGATCAGTAGACAAGGACACTTACTTTTTGCATTATGAAATGTCAATCAATGAAGAGTCAATATTTGTAAAACTTTCCCAGAGCTTAGAAATTCTATTTTATGTCTGTCATGTCTTCTTAAATGTCTAGTATTATGGGTGTTGTCAGGGAAAGAGACAGTGAGCTGAACAACCGGTAAGCATACATAGTTGACTGGGCAAACATTGTTTTCGGAGCGGTTTTTGGGTGAGCAGCTTTCACTGTATTTGTCTTGGAGTAATACCATAATTTGTACATGAATAATTGAAACTCATAGATGTATTATTCCAACTGGACTTCCTACACCAGATGCCATTTTCTCACCAGTACCTGTAGCAACATGGTTACACTAATGCAACCCCCTTGTGCTTTTTTAATGCAGCCCTATTGGTCTGAACACGCAAAATTATTATCCAAGTCAAAGTAATAAAACAAATAAATGTAATGGATAATAATAACATATACTACTACTACTACTACTACTACTACTACTACTACTACTAATAATAATAATAATAATAATAATAATAATAATAATGTATTGTTTTGGTTTCAACCCTCACTTGACCATGTCCGCCTGAATTGTATTACATGTACACTTCCAAGTCGAAGACATGGAAACCTTCCCATCCCATATAATGTGAACATGGCATTAGTCTGAGTTAGTTCCTGACTTTTTGTGCCACTGGTGTGAAACAAAAGCCATTTTCAAAATAATCCTCTCAATGATGTCATAATCATACAAGATATTTATTTATCACTTATCTTATATCACCATCACAAAAAATACTTACTTACTTAAAAACAAGTACATAAACCAACCAAACACATTTTTGCCTGTGACGAAATTGTATAATGAAAAAGAAATGGCTTGTCTGCAGTTTCGATTTCCTTTTTGCCATTTTAAATTCCCTGCTGCAGTTTTCTTTCGCTGATATTTTATTTTGCAAGAATAAGATGACACTTAAAAATGCAACCTGCCTCATAAGTAACGAGAACGATGTAATACATACATAAGTACATAAATGCCCTCAGTGTTGTATTTTTTGGTGCCTGGTGTTTTTCCCGTTTTCCCCTCCCCCTATTTTCTCTCCTTCCTCTTTGTTTGCTCGATCTGCTTGATCCTCTCCTAGGTGCCTTGTCTCCTCCCAGCGACAGCTGCGGCTCTGTGATTGGCTGGCTGTGAGGAGGGGCGGGACTTGCGGGCGGATTTTGCTGTTTTTCTAGCGCGAGCATCAGCTCTGTCGTCAGTTTCGGTAACAACCAGACGACGGAAACGCACATCGCTTAGAAAACGTTTTAAGCAGCGTTAAAGCTGCATAAGTAACGCTTTATTAAACATACAAACACGGAAAATACCAACCCAGCGGAGGAGTTTTATTATTGGTCCTTTGTAAAGGAAGAGAAAGGGAATAAGGAATCCTGTCGTTGCCTCCGTCCTTCCTGTTCAACCCTTTGTTTTTCACTGCTGTGTTCTAGCAGGCGACCAGTAGCGCCCCCGCGCGAGCCAACAGAAAAGAGCTCGAGGATAGGGAGCCAAACGAGCGGCCGAGCCTCCTGCCACCCGAGCAACGTGGGTCCCCACAGCTCACTTGTCCGATGCGGAGTGAGAATGAGTCCCGCTCTGGAAGCCCTCATGCAGGCAGACGGGACTCCTTATCCCGGAAAAGGGGTAATGCTTGAACCTTTCGTGCACCAGGTGGGAGGCCATTCCTGTGTGCTACGATTTGGGGAGCAAACAATATGCAAGCCCCTCATCCCCCGGGAGCACCAGTTCTACAAGAGCCTCCCTCCAGAGATGAGGAAATTCACCCCTCAGTATAAAGGTAAGACCCCCTCATCCCAAATATGCAGGAAGTGTCATGCTGTGTGATGTTGTATTGATACCTAGCTGCAACCATTTCTTTATATGTTCTTATCTTTGTGCTAACTGTGTACAATATATAATGTAGTCTTTGCTGCATTTAATTCCAATGATTATATTGCAAACATGCATCTGTTCAGGTCGGAAGGATATTATTTTGCAGAGGGTAAAGTGTGGTTGTAATGGACTACTGCAAGGGCTCAAAGAACATGGCGTACACAACAACAGAAATGTGTGTTTTTATATTTATAGATAGATTATTACATTGCATTCCTGTTTTTAGTGGCCACACAATATGTCTTGTGTATAGTCTCATGTTGGAGCATGTTTTCTGGATATGGCTCTCATGTTCAACTGGAAGGGGGGGGGGGGGTGTTCAAGCAGCATCCAGGCTGAAGGCCTGACTAGCAACTAGAGCTCCTTCAAGTGTTGCGCCTGGCTTATAAGACGGCTTCGGTTTCAAGATGAGATAAAGTTATTTCCACAGGGATCAAAAATAAATTAGGACATATCCCCAGTGGAGTGATTTCAAAAGTCACTTGAGTAGATTTCCACGTCCGTCACAGAAACAAGGACACAAATACACACGATGCGTCCAAGTCCACAGTGTCATAGCTTCACCAACAGACATTGACACCTGTATCACTAGTACATACTGATCCAGATAAGGCACCCATATGACCGATTTAGGGCACACACACTGGTACCTGATTCTGCGTGGGACTCATAAAAAATGACCCAGGAAGGATGAGGAGTGGAGTTTTGTAGCGTAGATAGTAGAGGACTTATGTGACACACTTCTGTCTCTTACATTTCATACAATAATGTGAGGAAGAGTTGTTGCCTGGCTTTTTAAAGAACAATACTTTCTGGTGACAGGGACACCTTGCAGTGGCCTGTAATTAGAATAAAGAAGAAATCATAAAAGTTTATAGCTTTAATTGAGACCTCAGTAAAAATATTGCAACGTTGTCTACATCTACTGTAACGCATTGAGAGTGTGTAGAGAATTGTAATCGTAAAATAAAGACATAAATGCCAGAGTAGACTACTAGAACTTTTGAACCTAATAAAACAAGTCATTAATAATGATTAGCTACTCTATCAACCCCTGCTGTTATATTATGGTCAATGTATGCTATCAGACATGTAATGGATGCACATATTTAACTAATTTATGAGCCCTTCTTGTGAATTAAGTCAAAATGACTCATAAATTCCCACACTCACTGAGGTGATGTGATTTACAGTGCAGCTGTAAGTGGACAGGCCCGAGGCAAGGCCTCCTGCATGATGGTGATTTTAGTCAGTGCGCATGACACCAGCCAGGCCTCTGGCTGCGGAAGAAACGTAGATGCTGGGTCCTCAAGCCCGCCGATGTAAACATGCACAAAAACTCCGATGCCTTTTTTTAAACATTGGATCTGTTTGGTCAGGTTGTTATCGGAGTAAGTGGCTATTTATTTACTCTGGCTGTTTTGTAATGTGACTATCACTACAACGTGTGTTCTATTATGCGTCCATATCTCTGCTACTTTCTCTATCGACCAGTTTCGGTCACATCCTTCCTGTCTGAGGTTTATCTGTACCAGCCGCTGCAGCTGTGCTGTTTATTCTCAGTGACACATCCCCCACCCCGCACAGGAACGTGCGAAACGCAGACCCTTTTAGGGACTTTTACTAGGGGCGGGGGTGCCTGCTTTTTGGCTTCATGTTATAAATTAGCATTGTCATTAAGGTACACTGTGTCTCTTTTATTATTACGAGAAACAAATGTTAGCCCTAACACTCCTCTATGTTTTGTTTCTGAGTTTGTAAAACTGTGGTTGATAGTCACCTCTAAACAAACTTGAAAAAACATTGTGAAATGTTTGTGTTTTATTTAAAGCCTTTATTATGAACTGTATACACAGACTGAATGAATCATGGTATAGTTCTGATTATCTGTAAAGCTGTTGTTTGATGTATGTTCATGTATGTGTCACTGCCGACTGCTTGAAACTCTGTATTATGAGTTATTCTGTGTGTTTCATGAGGATGTTTAGTAAGTGCTTAATAAATGTCCTGCTCAGTTTCACACATTTCAGCCTCATGTGGTATTTTGTCTCTTGTTTCCTGAATCATGAGTCCTATAATCACGGTTTATGATCTGACATGTTGCTCTTCATATACAAATGCTCTGTCCTGCTTTCACTTCCATCTTTCTGTCACATCTATGGTCTCAACTTCCATATAACATGGTGTGTTTGTGTATGTGGGGATGTGCAAATGATTGTATGAGTGTGTCAATCTTTGTGGAAATTAGTTTTTAAATGTGGATAAAATTTTTTGGTATGGCAGGTAATTGGATAAATCGTTACCCGATATAATACCCATTATTATAAATGATTACCATACTAGAATTGACTTTCAGTTCAGTACCAGTAGTAACCACTCTCCGGTGCTCCCTCTCTCAGGTGTAGTTTCAGTCAGTTTTGAAGAGGATGAGGAAGGGAACCTGTGCCTCATCGCCTACCCCCTCCACAGTGAATCAGGGGACCTGGAAAACAAAGATCCCTCAGCAGACTGTGAGCCCAAGAGCAAGATGTTGAAGTTGAGCAACAAGAAGAAGTCTTCGTTGATTCTGGAGAATGACAACTACAGCAAAGACAGAGCTCGACACAGCCGTAAGGAAGACAAGATCATGAGGTGAGGATGCTTGCCATAGCACCTTTAATGTTTTCATAAAAACAACAAGACTCTGCATGGACAACATCTGTAAAACCAAAGCTGACATTTTTCCTGTGTTGTCCTTTTTGCAGTTATAACCGTGATGAGATGCAGCAGCAGCAGCAGCAGCAGCAGCAGCAGGCAGAGGTTCTCTATTTCAGCCTGGAAAAAGGCAACGTTGTGCCACAGATCAAACACAACCCCTGGAGTCTCAAATGTCACCAGCAGCACTTGCAAAGGATGAAGGAGAATGCAAAACACCGTAACCAATACAGTATCCTTTCACTAAAGAACAGCTGTTCCTGTTTGTCTCAGTGTGCAGTAAAGTAGACCGATTGGTCTTAGATGTTTGTATAATATACACTTAGTTTATGGGCCTTTTTGTTGTTATCTGTTCCTTGACCCCCTTTCACAGAATTTATTCTTTTGGAGAACCTGACGTGGCGCTACACAGTACCATGTGTCTTAGACTTGAAGATGGGAACTCGCCAACATGGGGATGATGCATCAGAGGAGAAGAAAGCAAATCAGATTCGCAAGTGTCAACAGAGCACATCTGCCTCTATTGGAGTGCGACTTTGTGGCATGCAGGTACGGTAGAGATGCAACACGTGCACACACTGACATTTTCTTTGTATCGGTTACATGTGGAGCTGTTGTGCTCATGTTTCTGTATCACCTTGCAGGTGTACCAGTCCGACTCAGGCCAGCTGATGTTCATGAATAAGTACCACGGCCGTAAACTGACCCTTGCAGGCTTCAAGGAGGCGCTCTACCAGTTCTTTCACAATGGGCGTCGCCTACGGCGAGAGCTGCTGTCCCCAGTGCTGCGCAGACTTCGGGAAATGCAAGCTGCCCTGGAGGCCTGCGAGTCCTACCGCTTCTACTCCAGCTCCCTGCTCATCATCTATGACGGAGACCCTCTCAGGACTCCTGCTAGACCTAGACACCGTGGTGGGGAAGAAGGTGATGAGGATGAGCCATCTGATGACGAAGAGGAGGAAGAGGAAGGGGCCTTTGGTTTCCCTCGTTCCTCCTCAGCAGGTGGCAGTGCTAGTGTGGCTGGAGGGAGCAGCAACAGTGGCAGCAGTCGCTCTTCCCACAGCACAGGAGAGGCCAGCAGCCCCGCAGTGGACGTGCGCATGATTGACTTTGCTCACACCACCTGTCGGCACTACGGGGAAGACAGTGTGGTGCATGAAGGCCAGGACAGTGGTTTCATTTTCGGCCTCCAGAACCTGATCACCATTATCTCTCAACTGGAGGATCACAGTACTGATTGAGGCTGGACTCATGCCAACATGGTCTACATTTCAAGCTAGGGAAGAGCTCATTTAGCTGAAACCCTGCTACTCCAAGGTGCATCGCCCTTACGCCTACATGGGGGTCTGACCCTCCTCTGCTTGGAGGGAACCTCAGACACCTCGGGGTCAGGGTAGAGTCTGTGTGGTCGTTCCTGCGCTCTCCCTCACCTGCCAGAGGACAGGGCTGCCTGTGCCCTTACTTGCACTTTTCTCTTTCTGGGACTGCTCCTTTTCTTTGTTGTACATGGTAGGAGAACTGTTGTGTGAGACGGCGGTCTCTTAACTAACACAGGGACTCCTGTAGCATCCTAGGACCCTCCCTCCCCCCTCTCCTCCTCTGGTACAGACGAGTTTCTTCATTGTTAAGTTCTCTCTGAGAGAGAGAGAGAGAGAGAGAGAGAGGCAGAGATAATTGAAGCTTAAGTGTAGTTCTAGGAACCTGACATGGTGCTTTACCTGTGATACATTTTTATAAGAAGTTTGGACTGCAGGTCCCCCACAGCACAGCACAATATTAGTGGGGAAGTTGACTGTACAAGCTGACCTTGGCTGGCTAGGTCAGCATCCGCGTAGCAATTGACAACTTAAGCTTCTGAGAAGGACATTATGTGTTTATATTGGTGTTCTCTAAAGACTTCCACAACAAACATGGTTTGTGTGTCTACCGGCCACTCGGATTTACACTTTTTGGTGGAAGAACAACATTATTTAGGTCTAGAAGAAGGGATTTGTCTTTTTTTCAAAAGTTGCTTTCCCCTGTACTTTTTTATTTTATTTTTGTCTGTACTGAAAGACTTTTTGAAAAGGGTAATATCCTTGTTTTGTCACTGTCTTTTTGTTTTCGTCTGATTTTCTCCTCTTCATTCCTGATACTTTGACTAAACAAAGAGAATTTATTGATTTAAAAACACTAGCTACAAAGACTATATAGAGACTATTTATTTGATTGTTTAAAAAAAATGGAAACAGCTACATTCCATTTTACCACTCTCTGTTCTGATACCAACTTTGATTTATTTTGTTATTGCAAGAGCCGATGTGTCTCTTGTATACCTGTGTGTTAACAGTGTCTTGAAAAAATAAAGGCATTCATTTGTGGTAAAAACTACTGTGTCTATTGTGTTCATTTACCCTATGTAGTGTTTGTGAATAATATGCATTCACAAGAAGTGGGGAAAGGAAAAATAAATGCGAGCAGGGTGCTAACACAAGCTGTGGAAAACATCTGTCATCCTTTGTGTTGAATACTGTATAGAAAATATTGACATTTTACCATGACATTATCATCCTTTACCTCACACAGTACAACTACAAAGAACACTTTAGATTGCAAACCAAAGCGATGCATCTCCCTCAACACAAAGGAATGTAGAACCTATTCAGCCATTAATGCACATGTTCAATGTTTATATTTAATGGGGTGCCCTTGGGAGGTGAAAACATATTCTAGTGCATCTCTAACAAGAAAGTCTATGGAGACTTTAACTTGTATCTCGTATGAAATCCTCACCCAGACCAATAGAAACAGCGGTCCAAGCATCTGATTTCTAACCAAGTTCTCTGCTAAATACGTTTTTTTTAGTGTACTATAGTAGCGTGAACAACTCATGTCCAGGTGAACGGAACCATCTTCACATCAGATTATTGTTATGCTCATCTGGCTCACTATATGCAGAACGGAGAGGAAAAACATTTGTCTGCTTGCTTTTAGGTGAGATTTGATCAACAACCGTTTTGCTCTGCAGTGAGATAAAATCTGAAGCTACACCAAAATGAAGAGAAAGACAAAACCACTTTCTGGGCTTGGCTGAGAAATGTGATATTTTGATGTTGTTTGAGGTTAATGGACATGATCTAAAGTCTTGTGTGAGTGACATTTGACACAACTGTGGTTGAAAAAGCAACCTAAATAAAAAACATTTGGTTCTGAGATGATGCTAGTAGCACTAAGGATCAGATGTAACATCACTGCACACTGACATGTGAGTTTCTATGCAGTTACAAAGAGTTTCAATGTTATTAGTAGGAAAAAGATTTGGACCTGGTGATGTAATCACCATCATTTAGACAAAATCCATCTACAGGAAAGTTTCTGCAAGGGGAACAGGCTTTCAGGATTATTCCATTGAGACGGCATAAAGACAAAGACCTTGCGTTGCATGCGTCATCATAGCTACACTGTTCATTTTTAAGCCGTTTAGTGGAGGTCTTTGGCCTGGTTGCCATTCATCGGCGACATCGGTGACTGATCTGCATTAGGGCTCAGATTGTAAACTTCAAACATGAAAAACTAAGCAGGAAGTATTGCAAGGTGTTAGCCAGCAGCTGTTCTCTATGCACCCTGAATTAAACTCCATAGTGAGAATGAGTCAGCCTAATCGGCTTTCCAGCACCGGCAAACACCCTGGGCGAAGGAGTGCGAGTCCACGGAAACACTGGCTGTGTGGAAAGTATGTCTAGAATGGCGACTTGGCACACCTGCTTCAAATGGGTGAAGGGACAATTCCAAAGGCTAGGTCATGTTGGACACAACATAGCAGATACCTACTTTAAACCCTGGATAATTGCATGACGTGTGAAATTGGAGGATGAGGTACATAGACCTACTGTTGTTCGTGCATGTGCAAGGATACAGGAGCATCACTCACACATCATCACATCCACAGTTCACTGAGCTGACTGACAGATGACCCACAAACCCTTGCTTTATCTGTTTGTTTGTTTTTATCTTGAATGGATATAAAATCCAGTTATGGCTGCACAGATTAATTATTTTGATATGTGTCAAGCTTTATGTCACTCAAAGGATATCTGTCGGCCCGTCCAGGACGTTGGGGGGGTCTAGTGCAAACATCAAAGGAAAGTGAAGGGAGAGACGGGGAGTTCAGAAGAGATGATAGCACGAGGTGAGGGATTATCATTT